>NW_010199559.1:0-52795 GCF_000695765.1 Mesitornis unicolor
GGAGCTCTTCGCCTCGGTAACTGATCAATCTTCAAGTTGAGCTCTTATCAAATCTTCAAGTTGAGCTCTTATCTTAAGCCCCTTAATGTAACCAATATTGTAGGTAGTGACATGTTTATCTAATAATTATAATATTGGGTTTATTTAAGAGGGATACTGACATGCTCTGAAGGCTGTATCTTCTTACTCTTAAGAACTCCAACCAGAAATTTTTGGGTAATTTAAACAAACTCGTAGTTTGAAATATTCTCAAGTGGCAGTAACAGCCAAGGCTTTGTTCTGTGTTGCAGTCATCGTTCTCAAAGGTTAAAATTTCAGCTGTTTGGAGACAAAATGAAGCGACAACTGGCAGAGCTGACAGACTAAATATAGCAAAGCAATCAAATTAAAACAGTGGCAACTAGTGAAAATCGTTGTATTATCACCACATCGGAACAAGTAGTTTAACTTTAAATGTAGCCCCTAAATTTGCGTCTGCTTGCAATTCGATAATTAAGATGCTAAATTAGCTGGAATACATTAACTTGTTTGTTTTGTTGGGGTTTTGGTGTTGGTTTTGTTTGTTTGTTGTTGTTGGGTTTTGTTTTGGTTTTGTTTGTTTGTTTTTTTAAAAACTGCTATTTGAATTCTTTTTCTCTTTAGATCACATTACATTTCACTAAGTAAGGAAATCCCTTTGTATGGCTAGGATACTTTTGGAGTAGCTGGCAGTTATTAATGGAGCAGTACCCGACCTGTTCTGTTGATGGTTATGTGAGGGTTTTCTTTTTAATCCTGTTGCTGCCTGTACTGTACTCAGCAGCCTGGGAGGTTGTGGAAGGCCAAGACTGGCAGCAGGTGAAGCATCAGAGGCTGCCAGTACTGTTGGTGAAAAAGGATCATTGTCTGGTTCAGGCTCAGGAGCTTTGCTTCCCTAACCTTGTCCTGGAAGCCAGGGGGCCACAAAGATGATCAGAGGGCTGGACCACCTCCACTATGAAGACAGGCTGAGACAGTTGGGGCTGTTCAGCCTGGAGAAGAGAAGGCTCTGGGGGGGCCTTATTGTGGCCTTTCGGTTCCTGAAGGGGTCCTACAGGAAAGCTACCTACAGGGCAGGTAGTGATAGGATGAGGGAGAATGGTTTTAAACTGGAAGAGGGTGGATTTAGACTGGATATTAGGAAGAAATTCCTTACTGTGAGAGTGGTGAGACACTGGCACAGGTTGCCCAGGGAAGCTGTGGATGCCCCCTCCCTGGAAGTGTTCAAGGCCAGGTTGGATGGGGCTTTGGGCAACCTGGTCTGGTGGAGGTGTCCCTGCCCATGGCAGGGGGGTTGGAACTAGATCATCTTTAAGGATCCTTCCAAATCTAACCATTCCATGATTCTCTGGTTCTATGAATAAACACCCATAAATAAAAACCATAGAGTTGAAAGCTCCTGCTCTGATCCAAATCATATTACATGACATCTGTGCTTTCATCTGAAGATAACAATAGGTGAACTCGTCAAGGTGTAGTGTTAATTTTCAAAATGTGATATTTTCAATCTTTGTTTTTTTTACTAATGACGTAAAATACACTACACCATGAGAACTTCTTCCATTGTCGCACCTTTTTTAGAGAAAAAGGGAGGAAAAATTGTGTTTGAACAGCAGTAAGCTAAGTGAGTTCATACAGCTGCCTGAAACCTTGAATGTATTCTGACTGATAGCAACTTCAGATCCTCTCTAGAACATGTGCTTTTAGCATAGCTACAGAATTAAAGGGAAAAACCATTGTAGCTACTTCTGTTAGTTTATATTATTATAACTTACAAGTTGAAATAAGAGTAGAAGTTTTAGTCAAGGCAGGCATTTCCAATGGTGGAGAAGCTGATCCTATATAATTTTTAGTTTGTGTGCTCATGAATAACTGTGCTTGGCAAACTAAGGTTTAAATTGGTTTATCCTGTAAGATCAAGTTGAGTCACCTGGAAATACTAATAGTAAATTATGTATTATCTTTCTTGAAACCATGTGCTCTTTTATCGCAGGGAGTTACCTTAGTTTAAGACTGGAAGGCTCTGTGGGAGTTCTTCACTGTTTGTCTGCTGTTCTGGAAGCAGGACAAGTACACTGACAGATGTTTGCCTAAAGTTGCTCTTATGGAAGAGATTTGCCAGCTCCCCAAGTGTCTTGTACTGGGGCTGTGCTGGCTTTGTGCACAGAAAGTTTTGCCTGAACTCCAATCTCAATAATCTCTCCTGAAAATGGAGCCTGTTCCTGCCTGCTCTTTCCCAAAAGAACAGGAATGGAGCTGATTTTTTTCCTTTTCATAGTAACCTTTATATCCTTGGAGACTTAAGTGCCACAATTTCTGTGAGGATTTGTCTTTTTTTTAAGAAGAAACAAAGTCAATTCTTTCAGCTCTTTTTAGTATACTCTTTAATTATTATTCTTGTTGGTTTCCCCTGAACTTTTCCAATTAATCCATGTTGTCTTTTATGCGTAATGTGAATGCACGTTGTAGACAAGGAGTTGCGAGTACAAAAAGGAGGTTGCACTTCTGCTTATGGCGTGTAATGTTCCTGCTGGCGTATGCCCAGAGTGAGACATTTTTTCAGCTGCAGTGTTACTTTGTCATTAACGTACTGAATTTTCTGCTTATAGAAGATTCTGATGCTCTTCGTACAGCGTTGTCCCCTTGCCATAGTGTCCCCAGTTTCTGGTTTTGCTTCTGATGTAACTTCTCCTGTGTGAATTATTGGCTTGTTTGGATAAGATTTTGAGACTTTTCTTCCAGTTTCCTGGGAGATCTTCGAATTTTGATCTTGTTCTCCAGGGTTATTTTTACCCTTTTCATCAGCATCATCTGCATATTTTTGTAAGTCTACTCTATAATTCATCTTCTAAATCATTAGTGAAGATATTAACGAACACAAGACATATAACTTCAGAACTGTACTTGAAATGTCCTTCAGGTTGAAAGAGAACATTTTAAAAACTATTCTTGTGCCTTTTTGCCTAACTGCAAAGCCTAGTTCACTTTTTCTAAAGAAAATGTACGTTGCTGGGAGAAGCCTTAGTGGAGGCATTTCGTGTTTATGCACTAACCTAGTTACTCTGTCGATGATGGAAATGAGGTTTGTTTGACATGATTTGTACTTGACAAATTCATGCTGACTGTTTGCTATCCATTTATTATCCCCTAGGTGCTGTAAATTGATTAATAATATGTTCTGCTATTTTACTGGGTACCAAAATTAAGCTTACTGTTCTCTAATTCCTCAAGTTCTTCTTCCTCCCATTTTTAAGACAGTCCTAGATTTGTCCTTCTCTAGTCGTTAGGGACATCCTGAGTTCTCTGTCAGGTAGGGATTTCCTTCTGATAGTTTCTAAGATAATTAAAAGTGATTTTTAGCTAGCCCTGCTGATTTGAATAACTCATAATAAACTTAATGTTCTATAGCTGTTTCTTCCCCCACGTTTCTGACTTGAGCCTCTGAACTATGATTAGGTGACCTAAATACCTGATAATGCCTAATATTTGTGAAGAACGACACTGAAAATGTATATGCATTTCAGACTCTCTTACAGGATTGTTTATGTTTCATATTAAGCAGTCAGTGCTTTCCTTTTTCTCTACGTGTACTGTACTTAAGATACTGGCATTTTGCATTTTACATCCAATGCTACCTGTGATTGATTTTGTACCTTAGACTCTTGGGTTTCTGCCTTTGTGCTTGCATTGTTGTCTTCTGCCATCAGTGTGCAGAATGTCCCAGAAGGAGCTGACCTGCTCTCTGCTGCCCCACCACAGATTTCCACACGCCTTCTCTAGATCGGCTCTCAGTTGTTCACATAACAAGGTTAACCAAATTGGTTTCATCCTTTGGTGGGTTTTTTGGCAGATTATTTTTCCATCACATTGATAAACTGATTAATTCATCCTCTAGCTGCTTGATGACTAGATCCAATGCAGGAGGGGAGCAGCAATTGACCGTGTGTAGTGGAGAGAAGCACAGATTGGCCATGTTTGGTGGCACCCCCCACTTACATCGAATGTGACATGAGAATGCATCAAGTAATTTTCTGATGCATCAGGATTCGTACTGGGATTCCTTTCTTAAATTGGAATTGCTTGGCCTCTCCTTTGAACAGCCCCCTCTAGGAATGGTCAACCTTTTGTCATTCCTTTACTCCTCAACTTCCTGTGCTGGGCAGGGCACGTCTCCAGGATGCAGGATCACTGCCTCCCTAAGATCGTGCTCTGTGGTGAACTCGCCACCGGCTGCCGCAACAGAGGAGCCCAAAAAAGGAGATACAAGGACTCCCCGAAACAATACCTCAGTTTTGGCCATGTTGACTGCCATCAGCGGTCCACTCTGGCCTCCAATCGCAGACATGGAGACACCATTCATGATGCTGCTGCCTCCTTTGAGAGCGCTCGTAGAATCAGTCTGGAGGAGAAAAGACAACACAGGAAGAACTGCGCCTTGCCATTCCAAATAATTAAATAATCTTGTCTTGGAACAAAATACAGGTTAGCAGTGAAAGCTCAATGGTGGACTATGGACAGGAATGTTGGGTTAAGCAGTTGCAGTATTAGATTTTCTAATGTCAGGTTTTATACAGTTGGATTGAACTGTGCTTCTTGTAATGTTCAAGATGTTTTCTAGTGAGGGTATCTAGTGTTAAATATGCTTGTTTGTAGCAGGTTCTTCATTGGTTAACGTTGTGATTCACCTTACTTACAGTTTTATACAAGTTGCAAGTGGAGGGAAGGTATTTTGGCTTACTAATTTATTTCATTGTAGCTTAAATATTTGTTTTACACTGATTGCCATAAGCATTTGGACATGAAACTCGGCACTCCACTGTTGTGCATCTTTTTTTTCCCTTGCTGGGAGAGGATTAGGAGTGGATTTATACCCTGAAAGCAAAGTTTCACAATTAAAATAGAGAGGAAAGGCTGCAGGTCAGAATTGAGTCTCTGTAGTTTGCACTGACAGTTTGTTTAGAGGGCTTTTGTTCTAGCAGGCAGTTTGGTTTATCTTTAAGATACCAGCATTCTGTTCCTAGGTGTCCTGTAAGGCTAGGGTGTTCATGCCACTGCTTGTTAGCAGGACAGGATTTGGAACGTTAGTTGACACTAGAATCTGAGAGAGTTGTTTCCAGTATCTTACTGCTGCTCTGTTAATATTTTAACACAAAGATAACACCGAAGTAATTTACCATAAATGAAAAAAAAATTATACCGGCCTCTTTTTCATAGCATTTAGGCACTTGGTAAAGGTACAAATAAGACTCGGCTTAGCTTTTTTATTTAATAGCAGTGGTAATTTGTATTGATATATTTGTAAATATGCTAATATTATTCTGATTAGCTGTAGCATCCTATACTGTGATCAGCATTGCGTAGCATATTCAGTATGTGTTGACTTTAAGCCTGGAAAGGCTTGGCATTAGGAGTGTCTAGGCATGGGTTTCTTTTGGTGGTACTAACTGGAGCAGTATTTTTATGGGAACTGGCTGTGATAATGGTATGTCACATGCTTTCAGTTACTACAAAATATAAATTCTAACGTGATGCCACAGTTTTATAGCTGATGGAGTGCTTTGTCTGGAGTGTGAGAAGTACTTGTTTTCCTAGAAGTAGTCTCCAAGGTAAAGAGAGCAGGAAGAAGAGATGTCTTCAGAGGAAGTGGATAACGGAGGGTAACTTGCTTTGGTTGTCTGGTATTCTCCTTCCTTTCTAAAGGCAAGCAGATACGTAGTCTGCCAAGGGAAAGCTGATGATTAAGCCCAAGGAGAGGGTATATATGTTTCTGCTGAGAAGCATACGTGCAACCTAAATGGATACGGGACAGGAATGTTGCTGGTCTTGCATGGCAGGGCACATACACATCTGCTGTTTGAAGGTACAATTCTTGAACAGTGTGGCTTACCAGCAAATAATCTTTCTTTTTTGATTGCTGGTATTTTAATAATGAGTGTAAAATGGAAAACTGCAAAATCAAGACAGAAGTATACGTGGTTTTTATTCTGATACTAGGTCTTTAATGTTGGCAGCAAAAATGCAGTATTCCAGAGATGCAGTGGGTAGCCTTATCTTGAAGTAAAAAAAAATTGCCTTGAATTCCCCGTAAGAGGAGAATAAAACCATTTCTTTCAGTCTATAAAATGTATTTTGAGCCTTGTCAACTTGCTGTTAGCTTAGAACCTAAATCTGGAAGTTGCACAACAAATGCTGTTGGATCTTATGGCCTGATTCCTTGGGCTAGCTTTCAGAATGGCAAACTAACTCCCTTGCAACTTAAAAACAAGGACAGGATGCTTGCATTCTAGAAACGGTAGAGCACCCAAGACTTTGTATTAACTTCATAGTTGTTTTTTTCCTGTATCAAGTTATGAAGTGAAACATTCTCGCTATGAACAGAGATGTGTTAAGTGAAAGTGCTTTTGAATTCTCTTTCAAATAGGCTACTGAAGCTATAATGTATTCTATTTGGAGGTAGATACTGACATTTTATTTGAAAAGGAGTCATTTTTTTAAATCTCACTGGGGTAGATGTTATTAATGCTGTTCTCCGTTATAAAATCTGAACTGTTTTTCTGAGATCTTTCTTAGTATATGACAGCCTTGGTCATGTCATTCAGCTGTTTCTGCAGCTAGTTAAGGATGGATTTTAGGGTTTCACGAATATAACAGCATGAATATCTGACAGTGAGTAAAGCTGAAACAGTTGCTGCGAAAAACAGTTGAAACTTTGAATGTTTCCAAATGGGTGCTCCTCTCTCTTCCATCATATGCCATATGCCAACCTGCCATAGCCATCCAATAATTTTCCCTGTTTCTCATATCTTTGAAGGTTTGGCTGGAAACTGGAGAGTATTTTCTGTGGCGCAGCTCCAAATGTGTGTAACCTCAAACTTTGTTTTGGTGCAAACTTTGTCATCTCGCAATCCCCTTTCTGGATTATTTCAGGAACATGTAGTATGGCCCAAACCTGAGCACAGGTCCTGAGACAGTCCAGTGGCCATTTGTTCCTACTTCTCTGATCATCTTCTGATGAGCATCTTGGAGAGACAGGTGGGAGCCTTTCCCCGCATCTTATGGCAACACAATTTTTGTAGAACTCTTGCTACAAGACTGTGCTGGAACCTGTAGAAGAATGAAGTAGGCTGTCAGTCAGCACTGCCTTGTTTTCAGGAAACTCCAGGAAATTTGAGAGATGCATCTTCACCTTATAAAAGCTGTGTTGATTCTTCTCCATATGTTGTAGTTACTCATCTCCCCACTGTTTCTGGTAGCTTGCCTAACTGCAGGTCAGACCTGCTCAACTGTACTTTCCCACACAGTTTTCACACGTTGGCCTCTTGTCATTGCCTTCCCATCGCTACATCCAGAAGCTGGTTTGAAGCAAGTGGTTTAACTACTGGTTCATATACCAGCTTTTCTGTTTCCAGTTTCTTCTGCAGTTCCCAGGTAAATGCCATGTGGCCTTGCTCACTTGTTACTCACGTTGTCTGTTTGCTCCAGAGGCTTTTCTGCAGTCAGGGTTTTTTTTGAGACTGGTTCTCACATCTGCTCCCCCTCTCTAACCCTATAGGGATTCTGATACTGGCAGCCTTTTCAAATCCCTGGTAGGTTTACCTGGCTTTTTGAAAAAAGCTGTCAAAGACGTTTAAGATTATAAGTAAGATAAAAATAATATAATGGATCTTTCCGGTGTTATTTGGCTGACTAATTTTGAGGGTATAACTCTTTTGAAATTCTTTGAATTACATTATTTTTATAAGAATAATAATGACTCCAAACTTTGCATGTTTTGGAGGTGTAAAAGTTTAGAAATTTAGATATGATAATTAGGTGCCTGCATCCCTTTTTCAACGCTGCAAGAAAAACTGTAGAAAAGCTGTTGGCAAGTAGAGCAATTGAATACAGGAGGAACAGCATGTGTTCAGTATCTGTAGAAGGAGATCTTCAGCATCGATTAGGTTTCCTAGCAGGTATTGGTCTAGATGAAAACTTTTGGTCTCGGTTCTAAATAGTTACAATTGCAAACCGTGGTAGTCAAGGTGATAATATAAGGTCTGTGTAGTGGTGGCATTTATGCTTGAGTAGTGAAGTGAGCTGCTACACCAGTTTCTTTGCATTTCTGTGTTTTTGATACTTACTTAAAAGAGTACATGACAAGAAAATAAATTATTTAAACACAGATTTTATCTGCAATCAGTTCCTTCTGCTTTTCACACTATCACAGCAATGCTTAAATGCAGAAGTGTCTTTCACGATCAAATCTCCTTTTCCTTCCACATACTTTATTTAGTAGGTTGATTTTTTTATTTTTTTTTTTCACAGTGCAAAACTGAGGAAGTAGAAAAGTGTGAGTTTGGTGAAAATAATGGTTTGATCATTTTGGTCATTGCTGAGGAAATTGTTTAACTTTTTATAATGTTGATGTAATACCTGTTGTCATGGAAACCACAGCTTATCAACACTTCTTGAACTAAAGAGTCCATTCCATTGCATTTCCTACTCTTTCTAATCTTTTTTAAAAAAAAAAAAAAAGAAAAGAAAAAAAAGAAAAAGAAAGGGTATACTGCTTACTGTAGTAAGAGTGTTCTTACTAAGGAAGGGAAAAACTGTGTGTGACTCTCTACTCGGAAGTGAAATGACTTCCTTTACTCAGTTTCGCTTAGAATTGCAGTCTGCGGGCACAGCACAGTGAATTTTCGGTAGGCAAGTTCCAGGTGCAGCCTTGTGCTGCAAACCAGCTAAAAGCTGTACGTTCTTCCTCCCCATCTTCATTCTTTACCTGTGTTAGTAATCAGTATTTTTGGCTATATGTATATTGCTAATGATCTTAAAATATGAATAGAAAAGGAGTAAGAAGGTGTCGTGATAGCCATGGCTTTGTCATAAGTTAAAAAACGAAACTACCAAAACAGAAATCCAAATTTTAATACAAATATGTTTGTCAAGTCACCACAGAATGCTTCCTTATTAACATAAAATATGAACATCCTTCCCCCAGCCTCAGTCCAGAACAGGAAGAGCAGGTTGCATGCACTGAATGAAAACCAGACATTTGTACCACAGCTGAAATTGGGAGTTAGTTCTGTGCATCCCTGATGTCCTAAAATGTGTCAGCAGAAAAGAAACACCCCCTTGAATTAAAAGAAAATAGCAGGGTAGTTCTTCACTATAATAAAAGGATGTCCTCAGTCTCTGTGCTTTATAATTTATTTCAAGTTGAATGGAGGTGGGAGGAATCTAGGATGCAATGCATGTTAGGACCAGGGTGCAATACCTGTCAGGAAAGCAGTTTTATGGGCTTGTGCCTAAAAGCTTTTACTGAAGCCCAGTGAGAGCAAATTAATGTCTTGAGCTCAGTCCTGGCCCAAAAACCTATCTCTCAAAGGTTAGAGATAGCTCTAAGGGAAGGGCAGGAGATCTTCAGGGTTGAATTGTAGTTACCTTGTGCAGAAACAAGACTGAAAATTAATCTTAGAAGCTATTTGGGAGGGAGCTGGGGAAAGGATGGAGCCTGCAAACATTTTTGTCATAGGAGTGGGGACTTAAACTTGTTTGAAAGAAGTATTGCAATAGTGACAGTTCTTGGCTGCAGGAGAGACAATGTGCTTCACGGAAATCTTGACACTTGCTGAGGTGTTTGTGCATTCTCCTCTGGGTATTGCACCCCATTTAACTGCTCAAAGGGAGTGACAGGAATGCTGTTGGAGTGAATTTGTGTGTTTTAATGGTTGAGGGTCCTCACCCCCTTCTTCATGAAAACAAAGAAGGAGTTTCCTGGCAGAAGTCCATGAAGTAAAGGCACTGGTTGATCTAGTCCTTATGGCACTGCTATGACCATGACAGAACTCTCCCAAAACCAATTCATTTCTTTCTGTCCTCAAGTTCACTACTGATTTGGAAAGTTTCCTCCATATTCTTGTGCTGTGAATCATCTTTCTCTCCCTTTTGGTGTCCAGGCCCCACCCCACAGGCCTTTTCAGAGCCAGGACTACCTCTGTGGGTTCCTTGTATTCCTTCTCCAAGCTTTTGCACCAGAACAGCCTCAGGCAGGCCTGGCAGCCCAAGCTCTTCTGCTGTCATTTATTCAAGCTTTGGACAAGACACGGAGGGGAGCTGAAACTCTGATGTTTTTGTTGGAGGGGTGCTGTGAGGGATCCTTCTGATCTGAGTGTCCCAGGTTGTTCTGTAGACTGCTTAAATACATTAAGATAAGAAAATTGTATCTAGGAAAAGTGTCTTACACAAAATAATTCCTACACTTATCATATGTATTCATATATTTCTTCTTTCTCTTTTATAAAGTCTGAACAGCAATATAGAGGAGAAAAATATTGTACTTTAGAAAATTGAAAAGTTCACAGAGCCAAAGAAAAGCCACATTCTTGAAGTGGAAGGATGAACACTGGCAAAGATCTGACAGCACAGTTGTCTCAAACAACTGTCTTGGAATAGGTCCTTGAAAAATTGAAATCAAAAGATAATTATGAGCTAAAAAGTCACAATTTTTTTAATTATCCTTTGTTCTCTGAAGGGCTTAAACTACTCCTGAAAAGTAATTTCTGATCAGATTAGTAAAGCTGCTGTCCAGTTTCCCCAGACAGAATCTGATGTACTAGTGTTCAGTTCTTTGTATTAGATCTAGCGCTCTGCTGCCAGCACTGGAGAGAGTTTTCTAGATTGCAGAAAGGATTGGTTTGTTGGGTTTTTTTCTGTCTACTCTGCTAAGTTTGCCATTTAACCTGAGAAAGAACTAGGTGATCACAGCTTGTGACACCCATGCTACTCAGAATTGGTATGTATCCCTCGCTAATATTTACTCAGAGGTGAGTACTTTCTTCTGCCCCATTGGGCTCATAAAAATGAGGAAAAAAGCTGCATAATAAAACCTGACTACAAAGCTTTGCTCTGTAGTTTGTTTCCACTTATAGTCATGATCTCTGATAACTGCAGGTTGGCAAGGGGACACATAAGGTGAGTCACCTGCCTGCCCTGGGCTGTATTTGCCTGGTGGCATTGGGAAAAGCCGAGGGCAGCAGCCAGAGCCCTGGGGGGCTGTGTTTCTGAAAGGACCGATAAGTGTTAGACCTCAGGGCTAATGAAGGAGTTGACGTTAGTGAAGGAGAGCGAGATGTTTTGGTTCCCTTGCAGAGTACAGTGTCATAAAATTAGAGGTGAGGTTGTGTAGAGGACTAGCTGGTATTTTAGTCTCAGGAAAGAGGGAGGGAACTTCTTGGCACGCTAGCCTTTCTTTAGTTGGGCTTAAAGGCTGTTTGGCAGCTTTCTGATTTGGATGAATGTATTCGTTTGGACAGTTCAGTTACTGTCAGTTACTGGTGCTGCTGAAGCGAAATAAATCCCGGTTTGCAATTCTCCATATCTGCCTTTGTTTTGGAAGAACATGCATTATTGTCCAGATTTTAACAACGTAATGTGTCGAAGGGACAGGCAAGAAGGGCCTAGCGTGTTTAAAATTTTGCTTTGGGAAAGGTTGTAAAACCTGATTAAATGCTCATCATCAGCTCTGCTGTAGAGACCCAACACAAACTCTTTCCATTCTTATGCATAACTTTGCTGAATTTCCCTGGTCCATTGCTGACATTTTGATTCTGGCTTACCAGCCCCCTAAGACTTCAGATAAATTTTGGCTGATGTGACATTTTGAATAATGGTCTCTGTTGTTCAGCCTTCAGTTGGCATTAGGGTTAAAACCCACATAAACTTACAGGCCATGGGCTGTGATTTTTATCGTGCTAAGTATTAGTCCCTTTTTCCTGGATGGTAAAATAGGCATCCTGCTTCTTGTTTGCTCTTTGTTAAGTATGTTAATAAGGCATTTATATGTAGACAGATACTATGAATAATTTATTGTTTCTGTTGAATATTTTTAATGTTATTTTTCAGAACATGTTTGCTAAACTGCTGGAAGTATGTTTGGTCTTTTCTGCAAGTCATTTTTCTACCTGGTTTGCTTATTATCTTCTCTTGAAGAAGGCTGGTAGGCTTTCCTCATTATTTGTAGACAGCTACTTTTAAAGCTGCTGCTGCTGCTGCTTCTTACCGAGTAGCCAGTATGAGTCATAGTGGCAACCTCTGGGAGCCTTTCTGATAAACTATGAGCCTTTTGATAAAACATACTTTTTGTATGAAACCAGAAAGTCTGTAGTATAAGGTGTTCCTGGAATCTTGGTAGGTTTTGTTGTTGTTGGTTTTGGTTTTGTGGTTTGGTGGTTGCTTGTTTGTTTGTTTTTAAATAAAGCATGGTGTGTGTACATACTTACTGAAGCATGAAGAATAGAAAACAAAGTAAGAGCAAAAAGCATTGTTATGCTTCATGCCGTTTTTCCTCAGGTCTGTGGAAAAGATCCGTGCTTTAGAAATTAAGGTCTGTTTTCCTCCTGTTTTCTTATTCTTTTTTTTCTGTCAATCTCAATGTTTTGAGGATTTTTATTTTTCTTAGGGGTAGAGAAAGGAAGCCATTTGTCTTGATTAAAAGAAACTGAGCCATTATTGTTTTTAGGATTTAACAGTACCTTTTTGTTTGTTCTATAATTTCCAATACTTACTGCTGCTTTTCATCTTCTGCAGCAGGGGGCTTCTTGTGGTAAGAGAAGTTGATGAATTTCTTTAGGGTAAAATGACTCCCAACAGTCTGTGGCTAATTCCTATATAGCCCAGTGTTTCCCAGCTGTGATTTGGCATCTTTAAGTAGCAAGCTTTGTATTTGTGTAAAAAAAATATTTATCTTGGTTAATTATATTTTACATGTAGCCCACAGTTGAGGGAATCAGTAGTTTTCCTGTGAAGTCTCATTTCTGGATTAACTGAACATGTTGGGAAGCTGTCGCAGGCTGAAGGCGACCCATCGGTTTCTGTGATGCCAACAGATTGTTTTTCTTTCTGAAAGGGGAGTTTGTTTTCCATCTGAGAGCTAAAAAAGGAGATAATTTGTTTTGACTGGAGAGGTAAAGTCTGACTACTGCTCATTGTTGCTGTACTGATGTGCTTAGCCTTATAATAAGTCATGCAGATATTTTACCTTACAGTTTTCTCTGGAATCCTCAGTTCCATGTCATAGGTTGTTTGACATGAAAATTTTGACAATAAAACTTCAGAAAAATCTTCAATTGAGCATTCCAGTAATTAGTAAAATAGATTCATCAGAATCTGAACCCAGAGAAAGGTAAGTTTTTTAAGGTTTGCAAAACGCAGCATCCAGTTACATTCTTTAAGATACATAGTCTCAATTTCAAATTATATAGCGTATGTCTTAGGCTTCAACAGCACTTGTGCTCACTCTGTTCGTAACAAAACTGATGGAATGAGACTCTTTTGGTCCAATTTCTTTTCCCTGTGGGTTTTTTTTTTTGCTATCACGTATTCCTAGTTTAGTTTATTTGTGGAAATACGGCTTATGTGATCATACAGCCTCTAGTGTGTGCTCGTCTGTTTTCATTTCTCTCTGTCTCTTGCACTAATGGGTTTTGAAGTCATTGAGCAGTTCCAGCTGTAGTTGACAGAAAGGTGGAAATTTCAGAAATTGATTTACTGAGTTTTACAAGATGAGACATCTGGGTAAAGGGTGATGCTGTTAGAGTCCCAGCTGATTTTAACTTTCAATCCTTGACTGTTTTCACTCTTCACATGTGGCTGGTTTAGTGTCACGTAACTCATTGTCAAATTCCATGCTAAATGTTCCATGAAAAATATTCTTCTCAGTGTAAATATTACTCCCTTATTTTGGCAAGTCCTGAAACCCTGCACTGTTAAGATGATGAGAAGTTTCTGATGTCTACCAGCAATGGCAAAATGGTAATTTATTAGGCTTCACCATCCTGTTGGGTTGCAGACACAAGTTTAATGTGGGGGTTTTTTTTCAGTATGATATGTTTAGAAAAGGGAAATCAGTCCTTCTTTGCAGAAAGCAGTTTATCAGGCCAGAAGTACACTGGAGTAAACACAGAAATGCTTTGGCTTCTGGACAGAGGACTGTTTCTGGTGGGCTCTCATGTTCTGGATCTATCCCCTTTTTAAGAAACCATCCCCTCATCTTTTTGTCTTCTCCTGAATTCTTTCCACTTGATGATGTCCTCAAGGCTTCAGAGAGAGAGGGGAAAGATAAGTCTTTGTCTCATCCTTTCTTTTGAAGTCTGCTTGCATGTATATGAAAGTCTCATTTGTGTGTAGGTTGAAGTTGCTTTCTCATTCTGTTCTGGGTTCAGCTACGTACTCACCCTGAAGTGGGGTGGGGAAGGCAAAAGAAGGGTCCTTATCGCAGTGCTGTGCCTACTAGAGCTGTTCACTGAGAGAGAGGAAGTCTCGCATTTTGACTGGTTCAGAATCTCCTCATGTGCATGGCCTCTGTACAGAAGGAGGCCTACAGACGTGCAGAGTCAGGATAATAACGGAGTGATTTCTGTAGCCAGAAGTACCTGGCTGGGAATCGGTCTGATGACCTCATGGTTGATGCTCTTTCTTCAGTAAACACTTTAGGGGGGGGTAAAGTCCTGCAGTACGGCATGAGGACCACGGATCTGAATTTGTGGCTGACATCCCCTTAATCTCTGCTTGGCAAGGTGCTAGTTATCTTTGCTCATAAGTATAAACACTGAAATAAAGTATTTATGCTCTCTTTTTTCCTCTGCCTGTGGATCTCAAGCTTAATTAACCTAGCACTGGATTACAGATCTGTCTCCCTCTCTTGATTTGCTGCTGCAAGAACCATTCTTCACTGAGGAATAAACAGGATCAAAATGTGTGCTTGATCTTATGGATCCCAGAGGCGAAGTTAAGAATTTATTTTTTTGGCTGGTGTAAGCTCTGTATTCGAACTGCTGTGTTAAACCAGGGAGGTTCACATAAATGTTTCCATAGGACATCAAGATAATTCCAGCTTCACAGTTCATAAATGCACAGCCAGGGAAGTCTTCACTGCCTCTGTAGCTGTCTCTGCTGTAATTGCCTCCAGCAGATAATGTTATACTTCTTCCTAAGAGCTTGCCTGTGTCCCAGGCACTGGGATTTTTGGATTACAGTGAGGGGAGATGAGCTTTTAATCTTCACCATTATCTAAACAAATATTCCCTGAGCACATCTGGGAAGGATCCTTTCTTGTGAAAGCATTGACTGCATCTCTTCAAGTATTGATGGTTTCAATGGTAATAAAGTACATCTTTGATTTTTATGGTCTGTTAGACATCTGTTAGTCCACAAAATTTTGATTGCTGGTTGTTTGGTCTTAGCCATTTTTATTGGCAAAAGTCTTTTTCACACCTCTGCACAGAGGAATTAATACTACACAATTTCATCGTTAGATGTCTGTCTTTATCGGATGATTTTGCTTTTTATGCTGAACACACACTGCTGAAAACTTCCATTTACTGAATCTGTAGATGTTGCGACAAACATAGGAAAAATTGTTCTAGTGTATCTGAAAAATGAAGTTATTTTCTTGTAATAAGTGACAAAAAAAATGTCAGATCATTTTTACAGGAATTTTCAGCCAGAAAGAATTTCAGCGAGCAGCACGTAGTGAATGACAAACCTGCTTCTGGAGCAGCCTTTAGCTTTTTGTATTTGAGGAATCACTTAGTGCGGTTAGGGTCATACTTCTTTTCCTATAGTAAATAATACATTTTATTATCTGAATTTAACAATAGGGTCATTTTACAGCAAATGTAGATGGTGCTGCTCTGTGCTTTTCTATTGCTTGCTCACAGCCTTGATAAAATCGGAAGCCTATGGTGGCTTTTTTCCCCTTTTTTTGTTTTTGTAATGTCCATAACCTTACTTCTATCTGGTTAGCTTTCCTGGAGCGTGTTGTTGGAGAACCGTGTTTAAGTGATGGTTCTCTTCAGTGGCTTGCTAGTCAGTGAAAGCAAACAGCAGATTTATATTTCTTCTGTTGTTCTGTCTGGTGTCGTGTGGCATTGTACGTCAAAACCTGTTGTTTCTCACCAGTGGAATCCTTGATATTTCCTTTTAGTCTGCTTGCAGAAAGAGCCAAGTTCAGTATTTTCATGCTGGGTGCTAGGCTTCAGATTTTTCAGCAACATCTGAAGTTCCTGCCCAAGAGAAATTTTCCCCACAGGGGCTACAATGAGTAACTATCAGCACGGCTTTCTATTAATAATTGCATGCAAAAATTAATCTTGGAGCTACTGCAGTTTAGTCACACTGTTCTGTGTAGATACCAGAGCATTTAGACCTGGCACAATTTAAGGTGATTCTTCAACCAAATGCTGCCTGTGCCTTCAGAAGTGAAGTAGCCTATCTTAAAAGCTATGTATCTTTCAGACGTCAGGAAGAAAAGGTCCATTTGATCGGTGTGCTGAGGTATTCCTCAGGGCTGCAGGTACGTAGTGAACACTAGCTCATGCAGTGGAGTTGAAGTTGACCTCATGCATACAGAATGCTGTTGTAAATTTTAAATAATAATGAAAAATTATTATTTACAATTATTTGTCACTAATAATTTTTAAAATAATTTCTAATTAATGTAAATAATAATAATAGTAATAGTAGTAGTAGTAGTAGTAGTAGTAATAATAATAATAATAGTAATAATAGTAAAGCCCCAGGTAAACCTTACCCCAACTACATGGCAGAGTTGTCTGCTGTTGTGCAGCCCTACTCCTTGTGAATGGTTCAGACACCAAGAGGAATGTTATCTTTCAACTCTTTAATCTCAGAAGTGCCATTGCTGTGGCTTAAAGTGACTTCAAAAATTAGAGGTAAATTTGAATACATTAATTGTCTGAAATTTCCTATTATTAACACGTATTATCATGAATACTCTGTCCAAATTTCACTGCTGAGACCCAATTCAGTACGTTTGGAGAGATCCTCAGCTACAGAAATCTTATCTTAATGAGAGTACATAATAAAAATGTGTTTTAATTTGCTGGTTAGCAAGATAGAGAGGGTAAAGCTGTTTCTTCAGAAGTCTCTCACAAAAATGAAGTCCTGAAATATTGTTATGAGATGGGAATGAGGTTTTTATGGATGGTAGTTTTTGTGTGTGTGTTTAATTTTCAAATACGTGTCCACTTTAGTGAAGGAGAATAATTTTAAAGAATGAAAACTGTGTACATGATGAGACACAGAGCTGGTTTATAGTACAGCTTTTTCTCAAAGGCAGGTCATGGGGAACTTTGAATTTCATCCTAAAATGCATACAATTTCTGTAATTGTATCAATCTATGAAGACTGCTCATTTCAAAGAGTTATAATTACAGAATCCATCAGATGGACTCTTTACTCTCTAAACATGTGGCCATTTTAAGCTTCAACACCAACTACCCAACAAAAAAAAAACTAAACCCGAAACACAACCAGCAAAGAAAAACCCAACCAACAACAATAAACCAACTCCCCACCAAAAACCATACCCCCTCAACAAAATTATGAAGTCCTGTGCTGAAAGTAATCGGGAGTATATTTTTAGGATGTTATACTAAAGTTAATTCCTGGAGTAAACATGATTTGTTTTTATTAATAGCTGATACTACAAAGCATTATGTGGTGATTAACAATTTGTTAATGAGCTTTGGGGAAGCTTTTTCCAGCAAATATCAAATATTTGAAACTACTTCTCGCTGGTTCATAGTATTCATGATGGAAGGGTTTATTATTCTTATTACTAGTACTATAATATTGTTTAGCCTTGCCAAGGCTTGAAAAGCAGTTTGAAGGCTTTGTTCTGAAATCTGGGAATCAGTCCAGATGTAGTTGGACCTGTGAATAGCTTGCCAAATAAATTTATAATTGAAGGAAGGAAGATATTGTGTTATTAACATATTTTAAAATAATCAATTATAGTAGTTAAAAGGTTTCCAATAAAAACGTTCTGGGGTAAGGATGTTATCTTCTCCTCTGAAAAAAAGAAGATGCCTAACAGCCAAGGAACAAAAGAAATACCAGATAGACAGTTTCAAACTTTGCACTTCTTTGGGTTTATTTTGCTGTAGTTGATCAGTTGACATGTCAGATATATCCAGCTTTGGGCCCAAGAGACGTTTTACTGCTTTATTTGCCACTGCCACTCACTGGGGTCCAAATGCACAGTGTGTAGCAGGCTTTGCTGCAAGTCTGTAGGGTTCTTGTACTCACATGCTGAGTCGTGTGGTGAGGTCAAATCATAGCATTTGAAAGATCCTTTGTGTGGTGAAATGGAGAGGAAACACGTAGGAGAGATCAGCTGTCCCTGCCTGGGATTTGTTAGGAAGGAACATGATCACAGGCAGTGCCACAGGTAGAAGTGGAGGCAGTTTGTGGGTTAGAAGGTGGCTACAGGAAATCCCAGGCACTTTGGCTGGTCGGGCTGAAGGCCCCTTTCTGGGAAATCCATCCAATGCAGATCCCTCCAATAGCTGGCCTGAGACACCTGCTCTAACCAGTAACTGGCTGCGGATCCCAGTCTCTCCAGTTGCTAGCGCAGTCATGTCAGCCCTGAGGCCCACAGTGCCACCCCGAGTGCTGCTGCGGACCCCCTTACACACCCCAATACACACACACACTCCCCAACACACACACACACACACACACACACACGCACACGCGCACACACACACACACACACGGGTACATGAGCTGCAGAGTCCTCTGGTACTTGGCCTGAGGCACTTGGTCAGCCCAGTGACTGCCCCTTGGATCCGGTTGCCTCCAGTTACCTGATATTTTTCAAACAAAATGAAGTGATTGCTGGTTTGCACACAGGCACAAAGAGGGCCTGATTTGCACAAAATGAAGTAGTTTTCTTTTTATATATTTTTAAATACATGTTAGAGGTATCTCTGATCTCTTAATTTATACATTGCTTTGGCCAGAAAGGAAGAATGTAGTGACGTGGCCTTTGTTTAGTCCAAACCTGGGGTTCAGCACAGAACAGGTCCTGAACTGTTGTTTTATACTAGCTGGGGGCCTGTTCCTCAGTTCTGAAAAGTGATGTTAATTAGAAAAGAATTAGTCTGGTTTGGGTATGTAGCATTGAGCTGCAGGATTGTAGCTAAGAATAAACCTTTTCAATGGCAGACAGCACAAGTTATGTGCTTCTTTGAACTCCCATTTGTAGAAATAAAACGAACTGTGCTTTAGCCTTCTTTTCACAGAATCACAGAATCCCAGAACGTTAGGGATTGGAAGGGACCTCCAAAGCTCATCCAGTCCAATCCCCCTGCCGGAGCAGGAACACCCAGATGAGGTTACACAGGAAGGCGTCCAGGCGGGTTTTGAATGTCTGCAGAGAAGGAGACTCCACAACCTCTCTGGGCAGCCTGGGCCAGGGCTCTGTCACCCTCACTGAGAAGAAGTTTCTTCTCCAATTGAAGTGGAACCTCCTGTGTTCCAGTTTGTGTCCGTTACCCCTTGTCCTATCATTGTTTGTCACCGAGAAGAGCCTGGCTCCATCCTCGTGACACTCACCCTTTAAATATTTATAACCATGAATGAGGTCTCCCCTCAGTCTCCTCTTCTGCAAACTAAAGAGCCCCAGCTCCCTCAGCCGCTCCTCAGAAGGGAGATGCTCCACTCCCTCCATCATCTTTGTAGCCCTTTTCCTCAGTGTTAATTCTGTTTCTTAGTTTTAGTTGAATATTTTAACTCCTTTTGAGTTTTGTCAGTAATTTTGAACCTATTTTGATTGCTATCTAACATGAGCATCTTTCATGTCATTAAAAAAATAACCAGGGCACAGAGAAAATAATTTTCTTCCTTAATATATATCTCTCAGTGGTGTGTAAACAAGATCAGTTCAGTGACTGGGATCCACATTTGATCTGACAAATAGACACATACTATTCATCTGAGCAGGATTTGATGCAGCATTGATTACTGGGATATTCTAAATACTTGCACACTGTCAAATTCTGTTCTTTATGTATTCTGTCCATCTTCTAAGACTTTCTTTAGGGAAGATAACTTAGAAATATTTAACTTCAGAAACTTCACTGTAGCTAGCCACAGAATTGCAAAGGAAAAAGATGAAAGGACATGGGGAAGCTATGTTTGTGTTCAGAAGCCTGGTTGATCAGAGGCAGGACCAAGCAGAAGGTAGCAGCACAGGTAGCATACATCCTTTTCCTTTTTTTCTTTATGTGAAGGAAGAGAAATAACACTTTGTGTCCCTGCAAGCAATAGACTTTAGGGAAATTCTGCCTTGTTCCTAGTCAAAGCCTGCTTGGGTCAGGGGAGATTTTGGTTTCTTCAGTTACTGTTTGATAGCAAAAAGATACGTGAGAAGGGTAATTGTATCTGAAGCTCTAAGGCCGCCTGTTTGTTACCCACCCTGTATGGGCTCTGTGTGAATAAAAGGCTGCTTCTGCCCCTCATTATACAAGAAAATTAATATTATGCTGGGCCAAGTGCAAACATTTAAATCTTCATGCTCTTTCTTGCCCCTCAGTGTGCTGCTTGTCACAGATGCTTGTCTCGTGTATTGTTTCGGGGTACATGGACTTGATCTAAGAAGAGCCTTGTTCTGGAGCTGAAATGTGTTGGTCTATTGTACCGATTATTTCTGTTAGTCTTTCTTATTCTATCTGACTCCTTGTGATGAATTACTCATGCTGGTAGTGTTTTAATATAAATAAAGAGAGAAGAACATAAATAAGCAAAGAATAATTGCCATCTAATTCGCAGGAAGGCTGTGTCTCAGACTATGAAAATTACACTTGGCAAAGGGTAACTGTGATTATTTCACGTATTTCAGAAATAGCAAGAAACTCACTGTTAACTTCTGAAAAGTAGGCTGCTGTGACAAAGGAGGAACAGTTGCTGAACCATTTTTATCTTGGGCCTCATAGCTGGTCAGTGAGTAAGGATATGTGATTTTCTGTGCCAGGAAGGCTTGCCCCTGGGCTGATAGATGTATGTCACTCCTTTCCCACTGTCTTAAGGGCCTTGGCCATCACTGCTTTGAAAATGTCTGAAAGGGATAAGGCAGTGCTTTCCTTCATGTCTGAAACAGTGTTGTCCCTCATCTGTGCTGGTTGTCTGTGCCAGAGGTGCGTCAGACACTCCTTAGTCTCTCTGGAAATAGTATCCTGGAAACAGAGGCAGGTTTTGGGCTTAAGCTTCATGTTTGGCAAGACGGATGTTGTTGGTTGGCAGAGTAACACTTCTAGACACTGATCTTCTTTAATTCTCTGATGTTAAATGTGTCACTACTGTGAAGAATCTGTACCATGAGTTCCTCTAGTTTTGTACTGGATTAGCAGTTATTTCTCTCAAAGTTCACATTGTCTTCTTTTCATCATCATTATTCATCTTTCCCTGAAACCTTTATAGACTCTAGAGCAGGAAGAGATGGATAAGGTAAACACCCAGGGCATCTTTGTCTCTGAACTTAACAGAACTGAGCTAGTTTGATTGTCCGATTCTTTGCACTGATTTCTGGAGTCTGCCTGGAGGTAAATGTCCGGTACTGTGGATACTTTCCAGGTAGATCATGCGGAGGTTGCTCTACCAGGTGGTTTGTGAGCCTTTCATTTCAAACAACATTGTAGCAAAACCAAGTTTGCTTCCATTTTATGCTTCATGAATACTCGTATGAGGCCTTTGGGACTCACCACAGGTAATTTCATGAGTGACTTTGTAATTCTTCCTGGTATCTAGTAATAAAGAGGGATATTTATTAACAGTTTGGCATCGCAGACACTGCAATTCTTACGCCTTCTGAAAGAATTGAATGGAGCTCAACTGCATGGCCTTGATTAACTCAGTATCTTCTTGTTCCTGTCTTTTAGAGATTGGCTGGATGCATAATAATTTCAGTGTGCTGAGGAATCCCAATGACTGTAAATATTTGTTCCGCTTCTGTGGAAAAATAAATACTCTGATGCCTTGCAATTATTGCTCTGTAGACCTTTTTGTAGAAAAGTTTTTGTTAGTAGAGCACTTTAAAACTTATTTATTTGATGTTTTCAGTTGCACTCTGGTCTTTGTACATTGATTCTTTTCTTTATAGAGGTTGCAAGTTCTGTTGTTTTTGTTGCAAGATTTTTATTTTTATTTTCTGTCAAGTAAATAGGAAAGATTAAAAGACTGATTTTGGAGATTTGCCATCTTGGTATGAAGTCTTAGTTTTAATGATACGTTGCATTTCTGCTAATAGAGAAAATGTGCCTTGAATAATACAGATGCTACTGTGAGTAGCATTTTTCTTCAGAATAGATGTGAAAGTAGATGCATAAACTCTGAAACGTGAAGTGCTCAAGGCTCCATTATCCTTGAACAAGATAAAAATCTTAGCGTTGAAATGGAGATTTAAAGTTCGCCATAGCTATGAGGCTGATTTCTTGTATTCTTTCTTGCCGTTCTACTTTAATATTCCTTAGAAATTTGAACATGATTAATGACTTTTAACAGGTCTGTTAACATTGGGTTGTAAACATAAATATTTGGATTAGTAAGAATAAGTATGCATTTATGCAATATAAGTCAGCAGAGTTACTCACGAGTGCCATAATCGGGCTCTGTCTGGGGTGGTGACTCTTATTCTTCAATATAAGTGTGATTAAACCATTAAACAAAACACTTTCTCTACTTCAGCTTTTGTTTCCAGCTCCTCTTTTCGTTTTGTCACCTTCTGAAGCCTGTCTCTTCCATTTACTGCTTCCTTAGGTTCATAGAAGGAATAATTCTCCAGTTCTCAGCTGATTTCTGCAAGATCAGCTGCTTTAACACTCTCCTTAAAATGAATAAGAAATATAATCATTAACAGGCTGATACATTTTGGATGATAAAGCTAAAGACAGCAACCAGTTTAATTTGTATTTTCTTGAGTGGTTTTGAGAATGGATTTGCATGGTTGATGATGATGATAACAATAACAATAACATAGGGCAATGTCAGCCTGGACTCAGAGGTGGTGATGTTTCCACGTGAAGTAGTGGTAAAATCATTTTAGTACAAGTAACTCTATTCTGACTTCTGCTTTCCCTCTCACATTGTTCAATGCATGGAGCTTCTTTTTTCTGTGCTGTTACTCAGATGCAAATACCATAAGATATGGAAAAAACTTATTTTGCAGTTGGCATTGCTGAAAGCACAATTATTTGAGAGTCAGAGTGGGAAAAGGATTGTTATGGGTGGGAGCCACCATTTGTTTAATTCAAAATGTTTTCCACAGTAACGTTTTGAATATAGAACGTTCTCTGGTTATCAGTACTAATATGAAATGGTTTAGGTAGACAAGGCTGTTACAAGCATTTAGTTAAGTAAGTGGAAAGTGCATGAGCAGCGTGGTCCTGACACTCCAGTTGTCTGACTCGACACCAAATGATAGAGCAGCAGTGGCTGGTCACAGTGGCATTTTAGTGGCTTTTGGAAGTATAACATCAATTGATATCATTGTTTAAGGAGAAAAGGAAAGAAATCAGACTTTCCTTGATGTAGTCTCACATATGAATATGGGACATAATGGCTGGAATACATCTGGGCTTGGGGAATTTGCACAAATCAGTGTTGCAAGCAAAGGTGAAATTTCTCAGTGTACAGTAGTAGGCGAGCCAATTAAATTGTTCCTGGACAATAAACTATAGAATTGTTTGAAACATGAGAGAATAGTTGTAGGTAGGCATAGGAATAGAAAATGTATGTTTAGGAGAGGCAGGGAGGGTCGGCAACATAGTCAAAAAGACTGTTTCCAAAACATACCATAACTGCCAGAAGATCTTAGAGTACACTGAATTTCAGTTGCTATTTGCATTTTAGCTTTCGTTGTCCTTCTCTTCATGGTGGTTTTTCATCTCTGTTGTCCTGAATAATTTGAAATGGCTTGGCCATTCAGGGGTGCATTGAACAGCTTCCTTGAGTAACACTGCAAAAGTGACGCCTGTTCTTTTTTCCCCTCTCTCTCAGTGAAGGCTGAGAAATACAGGGGATGAGTGGAATAAAAACTCCAGAGAACTAATCTGAAAAAGAAAGAAAAAAATCATTTTATGCATACTCGGTGTAGTAACTTGTTGGACAGGCATTTGGAAGAGATGCTTTCTTTTCAAAGAAATGAATGCATATTCTGAAGAGGATGCTTGCACTAATAATGAGTGCTCAGTAGGTAAATACCTAGATATAAATTGTGTGGGTTTTGTAGTAATTTCCCCTCCATCTAGGCATTTAAATCAAGATGTCAAAAGGAAAAGTACAAGGGAAAGAAATGACACAATTAGCAGTTAATTTAGAGTAACTAAAGTGTATTAGGCCCAATCAAATGAACTATTTTATTTTTGTTCCTTGTTGTTTGTAATCTCATAAGTATGAGTCATTTAGAAGCCAATATGGCTTGGTACAGTGTGTGCTGTTTTATAGTGTTTTGTCCTTGCCAGCATGAGCATTTCCTTGTTAATGTTTCACATCTGTTCTTCGTAATTTAGTGATTATGTGCAGGCCTCTGTGTCCTCCTTGTTTATTTTAAAAGAACAATGGGAAGCTTCATTTACGTGAGATTAAATCGATGTCTATGATTTATTAAAAATTGGGTGTCCTAGACTGCTTCTTTGCTGGTCTGTGTAAACGGATATTTTTAGCAGAAGATGAAAATGTGGATGGTTGGAGAAAATCAGCAATATACAGTTAAAATCAGCTGAATACTTTAGAACTGAGTTGGCAAATGTATGCTGGAGATTTATATTGCTTTCTTATCAGTCATGTTCAGGCTTCTTGAAGGCATCTATGATGTGTTTTTGTTTTAGCAAGAATTCAGAGAACAGGTTTTGTTTCTGTGGGTATCTGTATTCACACAGGCGCAGGGTATTCATGACCAAACAAGAACGTTATCTGTTAAATAGAAATCCTACTTATTGCTGTGGATGTCATCTACCTGGCCTTTAGTAAGGCCTTTGACACTGTGTCCCACAGCATCCTCCTGGAGAAGGTGGCTACGCATGGCTTGGACGGGCACACGCTTCACTGGGTACAACACTGACTGGATGGCCGGGCCCAAAGAGGTGTGGTGAATGGAGTTAAATCCAGTTGGCAGCCAGTCACAGGTGGTGTTTCCCAGGGTTCAATACTGAGGCCACTTCTGTTTAATATCTTTATCAATGACATGGGCGAGGGAATTGAGTGCACAC
Source organism: Mesitornis unicolor (assembly GCF_000695765.1). Taxonomy (NCBI): domain Eukaryota; kingdom Metazoa; phylum Chordata; class Aves; order Mesitornithiformes; family Mesitornithidae; genus Mesitornis; species Mesitornis unicolor. Next base: position 25,068 of record NW_010199559.1, read on the forward strand.
TCAATCTGCCTGAGGGTAGGTAGGCCCTACAGAAAGACCTGGATCGATGGGCCAAGGCCAGTTGCATGAGGTTTAACAAGGCCAAGTGCCAGGTGCAGCAGCTCGATCACAGTAACCCCATGCAGCGCTACAGGCTTGGGGAAGAGTGGCTGGAAAGCAGCCTGGAAGAGAAGGACCTGGAGGTGTTGATTTTGACAATTGGCTGAACATGAGCCAGCAGTGTGCCCAGGTGGCCAAGAAGGCCAACAGCATCCTGGCCTGTATCAGGAATAGTGTGGCCAGCAGGAGCAGGGAAGTGATCCTTCTGCCATATTCAGGATTGGTGAGGCCACACCTCAAATACTGTGTTCAGTTTTGGGCCCCTCACTACAAAAAGACATTGAGATGCTGGAGCGTGTCCAGAGAAGGGTGACAAAGCTGGTGAGGAGTCTGGGACACAGGTCTTATGAGGAGCGGCCAAGGGAGCTGGGGTTGTTTAGTGTGGAGGAGACTGAGGGGAGACCTGATTGCCCTCTACAACTACCTGAAAGGAGGTTGTAGTGAGGTGAGGGCCAGTCTCTTTTCCCTGGTAGGTAGTGATAGAACAAGGGGTAATGGCCTCAAGATCTGCCAAAGGAGGGTTAGGTTGTATATTAGGAGGAATTTCTTTACTGTAAAGGTTGTCAAGCACGGGAACAGGCTGCCCAGGGAGGTGGTGGAGTCACCATCTCTGGAGGTGTTTAAAAGAGAAAGAGATGTGCTTAGGAATGTGTTCTAGTAGTGGAATTTCTAGGGCTGGATCAATGGTTGGACTCGATGATCTTAAAGGTATTTTACAATTGAAATCATTCTATGATTCTATAGCTGATATTATTGGCCGTTTAGACATTCATATGGAAAGGGGCATCATCATGTAATTTAGGTGACTGATTGCTTATAATAATATGCAATATGGAATAGCAAATGACCAGAGTGAACTCTGTTCAGATGTGAAAATGTATTATTTACCTGTATTGTAAATGCTTTAAAACCTTCTCTGACACTGAGGTGCTCAAATGCACAAAAGGGCAAACGTAATCAGGTGACTTAATAATTATGAATGGTTTTACTGGAGCACATAATGAGCTTTCAGGCATTGTAGAGGAAGGTTTATTATTTATAGTAGAATAGAAACAAGAAAAATAAATGTGACTGTGGAGATGATACTTCACAATTAAAATACTACACAAGACTGGAGTCTGAATCTGATCTCTGCTAGAGCTATCTGTATAACCTTCAGCAAATTAATTAGACCTCTAGTCTCAGTCAAGCCTAGAATTTAAATGCTGGGCTTTGAGAGCCAAGTATCCTGCATGGAGAAACCTACAGCCCCAGATAGTATCTCTGTTTCACATTTACTCAGTATTTATTCTTTTTCATGTGCTTATGTATTTACATGTATATACCAACCTGGTGTTGCTGACTTGACTGAAGATGTTCTGGCCCAGGGATTACTGATGTGAACAGGGAATCATTTTGATTAACAAAATTTGTGAGGGGATATGCCAGTCCCAAAGGAGTTTACACTGCATTTGAGTGAAGATTGGAGCAAGGTTGAGGGGTCTTAACTACCTTAGTATCATCTACAGAATGTCACACTCCTCGTCACTGTTTTCCCAGATGAATTATGAATGTATTGAACAGCACAGCTCTGTGTTTGGCTGTCTGTAAGACTCCCCGGGTAAGCTGATTCCCCTCTGAAAACCTTAATCCTACCTTCTGTTTCCTATCTTTATAACCAATTGCTTATCCATGCAAAGACCCTAGATTGTCTCCTGTATTTTTTCAGTTTCCATAAATGAAGGTGTTTTTGACTTTTGTGGAGGGGCTCAGAGGGAGAGTTGTTGAAAGCCATCAGACTCATAAGAGCACAATTCTTATATTATAGATGTAAGATAAATTTTTATTTAGTGATTATATCTTCCTTTAAAATATCTAGTATGCCAGGGATAGAATAGCTTCTGGTTTATTGTATTTAAACTCTGTGTCTTGATTTCATCATGGCTTTAGGTTTAATGTTTATAGTGAAGGGTCTTGTAAAATTCACTGTATCTGTAATATACATTTCCATTTGTAGAGGGGTTGTTGACATCCTCCCTTGTTAGGTACAGTAGTCTCATATGAAAGAGATTTGATTTTGTTTCTTATCCAAGTCACCACATTAGATATATGGTGCACATACATCTATTTGTGATATTTAATTCACTGACATTTAGATACAAAGAATAACTTGGCTATTTCTCAACATCCTATGAGAGCTACATCAAGAATCACATTTGAAGTACTACTGACATTTCTAGCAACAATAGCTGTATTGTAATCCCACTGGATACATTGGCAAAATCAAATTCTGTTAGGAAAATATGCATAAAAATTATTGAAATAAAAGCAGGGAGAAGGAGGGTCAGTAACAAAGTACTGCCAGTCCCACCCACTCAGGAGCTATATGAAATCTGGCATTTCTCTGCTGAATTGACTTAGTCATAGTTAATACTGGAGAGATGCCAGAAAATTATTTGAAATCTCTTTTTGAATCTGAGATGTGGAGGCACCAGGCAAAGGATTCCCTGAAGACAGTGAGCAAAAAAGCTGTCTGTGCAGCAGACAGAGAAATCATCATTGTTGGCACTAGTATATTTTTAGATTCTCTCTCAACCAGAACAGACTCAGTACAGAATATATTAATTGCTAGTACAGTCAGAATTATTGAGAAGCACCTGTGATCAAGGTTTCAGTAATCTTTATTTTTATTACTGCTTTCAGAAACGTTTTATCAGTGAAATTTAAGTTAAATATCCCGTCAGAGGTAAACTATCTGTTTCTTTGCACCCAGGTGATTTTATAAAAGCCTTTATGGTCTAACTAAACAACATATTGTCAAAGTATGTGATAAACAAGGCACTCGGACTAATAGAAAAGTTTGGTTCTTTAAACAGCTCTCACCTATGTTGTTGCTCTGAATAAAAAGTATGAAAGTCGAAGAACTGTCAAATTAAAGAGAACAACCCTGTGAAGAGACAGAACATCCTCAGCTTCCCATGCTTGGCATCTGCGGTGCCTCTGCTCTGTTTACCAGCCATGACTGACTCAGCCGAGAGAGGGGAGAGAGATTATGTATCTTTAAAGATTTGATTACTTGTTAACACTGACAGCTAATCTTAGAAATGTCAAGCTTTGCACAAAATGGGGGAGAGAGTTTGCCTACAGGATGTTCTAATATTCATTTGGATTCATTGCAACTTGGATGAAAAGTTGCAATATCAAAACCTATTGTAGACAACTTTGTGCAAGCTTGCAAGAGGTTAAACATTTTGTATTCTGTTTTGTTCTCAAATGTGATCAATTATTTTTTTTTCATCCTAGCTCTGCTAAGTTCTTTCTAAAGTAAATTTAGGTAGAAAACGTACTAAGAATGTTAAAGTTCAAGTAGAATAAAATAAAAATAGTGGAGTCCAGTTTCTAGATTTCTGTAGAAACTTTAAATAACACAACCTCAGTGTTTCGTGGAACACAAAATGGAAAGCAAAATCTGTCAGGCAATACATTTAACAAGGAAACCAGAGAAAATACTTGAATAGACTTGTGGTGCATTTCATGCTGTTCTGAAAACTTAATTTTTACTTGTCTGGATGTTTTTCAGATGGTCAAGTAGCATAACAAACGAAGCACATATGTATTTATATATATAAGCCATTCTGTGTCTCTGTGTGCTCTTTGGAAACACTAATTTATTGCTGTTTGTGAAGTAGAAAATCTGTGAGGGGTCTAATGCATGGTTCTCAGAAAGCAGTTCTGCTGGGTGGCAGGAAGAGAAGCTGGTTGTGACACTTCAGAAGTGTACGTGGCTTCACAGCTCTTCATCTGAGTTTTTCTGTAAAATGGGTATATGATCCAGCTTATCTCATTGGTATCTCAAAGCTTTTCCTGTGAAGCATTACAATATTTTTCAAAGAAATGCCTGAGATTTTTAAATGTAAAACAGATAGAGGGAGATGTCCCTGCCCATGGCAGGGGGCTTGAACTAGATGATCTTTAAGGTCCTTTCCAACCCAAACCATTCTGTGAATCTGTGATATTGTACAATGGGCTTAGATTAAAATATGAGTAGATATTCAGATGTACAATGTGTTGAAAACCAGTTACAACTGAAAATCTGTTGCCCTGCCCTAAATAACCTGATAGGCTGACAAGAGCTGGTTATTTTTAAACTGCACCCTACTAGTCTCAAGCCAAACCACTGTCATTAACTGTTTAAAGACCTTGATAAGTTTATGGAATAAATGATAGTGGAATTACCTGCTGTGTCTGAAGGACATGTCTGTGGCAGCTCACTTTAAGCAGACACAAGTCATTTAACTTTTTTCTCATGTCTCTTATCATATACAGAGAAAGAGCAGACCCTGAGAAAAGGGAGATGTAGAACGCTTTCTTCATCGCTTTAACACTTTTAAATACATCAGCCCATGGGATTTTTATGGTCTGATCTAACACCTGCCTCTAGGCAGCATAAAGACACAGTATGTTTTTAATACTGCTGTGGATTATATATTTCAGTGCAGCGTATTTTCATATATGTCTTGGTGGCACAGGAAGAGATTGACGGTAAGAGGTAGAATTAAATGGCAGCTTACCTTTTATGTGCATCCCATATTTCAAGCCAAATGATCAGTTTGATGTTAGAGCTCTGTCAATGCCTTGCTGATATCCGCTGTGGTGTTTTCTTTTTCTTTCTAATTTGCTTTTTTTAGTACTGATGTTTTGTCTGAGGATGGTTGTTGGTCGTGCAATTAAGAAAACAGTACTTTTCAACAAATACCTTCAAAAGCTTACAGTATAGGCCTAGTGTTCAAATCTCTGCTGGGATCGGAATTTGAACCGTTACCTCACATACGTAATTTCATAATATATGATGTGCTTTGAGGAATTTCAGAAACTTCCTGGTGAAAATGTTGCCAGCTAGATTTAGTTTTGGAAATGTGGAAGTTAAGAAGACTATTCCGATGTGTAACAGGCCTATGAACAGTATTCTGATTCAAGAAGTAGATCATAGCTGTAGTTGCAAAATCCTGCTCTAGTCTTAGAGTTAAAATGGAAGAAATAGTGGATCTGCACACTCTCAGCTGTCACTGACTGCTGTTTACAGCATTAGATGCTCCTTTCTGCAACTCCCAGTTCAATATCTTCTCCATTTTGTCAATTACTAACTAGAATATTTAAAAATAACACTGGTCCTACCTAGCTATTATAGCTATAATTGTCTGAATAGTACTGTAAGCCAAACATAAATCAAATAGATCTATTCCTTCTTGTATTCTTTGGGGAGTTAAATGTCTGTGATGCAGTACTGAAGAAGAAGCCTATATCATGGTGGGGAGAAACGGGAATCCATAGTTTGTATCAATGGGTAATGTTAATTAGGAAACCAAATGTGCAGATTTGCCTCACCTCTGAAGAAAAATAGATCATTTGGTGTTTTTCTGCTAATGAAGAATTTTACTTTGAGATTAAAAGAGACTTGGCATGCAGCAGATGTATTAGTAATGAGATGCAGGCAGCATTCTCGGGGAAGTTTTCTTGCCAGAATTTGAAGTGGAGAACAAATAGGACATAAAATAGTTGAGTGAGAAAACTCTACTCCTTGCGTTTCTTTTTGTGTGGCTGCTACTTTGTTTGGATTTGAATACTGTCACCCAGGTTCTCCTTTTGATCCTGTAGCCATATATATCGCTACTTTGTTCCATCTTCAAACTGGCATTGCCAGTGCTAGTATCAGATCAGAAGGATCCAGGTTGCACTTGCAAGCATTGCATGAGGTTTGTTTAGGAGCTTGAGCTCCAGACCTTTGTGTTGGAGCACAAACGGAAGACATCTTCAGAATGCCCAGTGCTAATCTGTTCAGTCTCCACCTTTCGTACTTTTCCCGAACTGTGCTACCCTAAGTGATACTTCCTAGGACTGGGTTGACTCTCAGCTGGAGCTAGGGTGTGCTCAGGATCAGGAGGGGCCCCAGTTCTTCTCCTTTTCACTTAGTGAAGCCAGGTGCCTGCAAACAGAGAGACTCCTGGTTTCATGTGTGAGGCCTGCCCAAGGACTAGAGAAGAGTGGGCAGAGTTTGGTCATGAAATTGTGTGGAAACAAGGATATACCTGGGAAGATGCAGTGACCGGGCGGGGAGTTGTGCACATACTTTATTTATGCTTCTTCCTCCTTCCCTGTTTACTCTGATCTTTCTCTTTTTGAAAATCTCATTAGCCTAGTTGTTCACACCAAGTTCGGGGTTTTTGTGCCTGTGTTCAAGTATCTTCCAGGCATCTTTGGGAGGCTGACTATAAGGGAATAGTCTGGATGGGTCCATCTTATAGTTACAGGCTTTGCTTCTTTTTCATATGAACATCGTATTTCTGAGCAGGACAACAATTGTTTGTTCTGTTCTCAGTAAATCATTCCATAAAGATTTGTTCCCCTGATTTGAAAGCAACCTTGGATATCTCACCAAATGAGGTTCACTCCTTTGCATTATGAAACTTTTAGTCTTTTTTACAGTTGATAATGCCTGAGAAAATAAATCAGTTAAAGGTTACTGAAGTACTGAAGTGTGTGGTTTTGTTATAAATGAATCCAGGAGTGTCACCAAGCTTTAATGAGGTGATTTGTCTCTACCAGTATAAGGTTGTTCCTTGTAATTTATATTCATGAACTTAAAAATTGCTCACATTATGTTACATCTTCCCATATGAAACATCCTCATTAAAATAGGTCAATTCATATTAGAAAAATAACTTCTGCTATTTAAACTACATTTTTTCATATACCCTTAGCCAGTTGTTAGGAAACATGCTCTGTGGAGAACCTTGGCAGTTCCCATCCTTACATTTGAGAGTCTTAATTAGGTTTCAGACTTCTTTTTAACGTATGTAGTAGTTTTGTAATGTAAGCACTAGTTAAAAATTATTCTAATTAATATGTGGAATGATATTAAATGCATGTAATGAAACATTCTGGACTATGTTTACTGAGGTCCAGTTACGCTTGAACCCATGTATTTCACATTCATTAGCGTCACTTACTTAACGTTTTGGAAACCCTGGTCTGCAAAGTTTATAGTGCTGAAGTTAAGCAGGAGCGTGTGGTTTTTTGGTTGTGGTGGGGTTTTGTTTGTTGGCTTGATTTGGGTTTTTTGCTTTTTGTTTTTTCTCTTGAGTGCTGTGAAGTGATTGTGTTAATTTTTTTTACTCTCCCTTTTAGGAAGAATGGCCCCACCTTTGATTTTTCTGATACTTCACATGATTTAAGCAATCCTGATTAATTAACTGAAACCCTTTAAATCCTAGACTTGTATTTGATGGAAATATGAAAGAATCTGACCAACTGCAATTTGCATCTTAATTGTACAGCAATATTTGGTGTTTTTCTTAAGATCACACCTTCTAGGTTTAATTTATTACATGAGACTCTGCTTAGATCTCTGGGAAGTTGAGCGATGAATCCAAAAGTTTTTGCAAGACTGAGAAACTCTCAGTGTTTCCCCCAAGGAGACAGGAGTTGAGTTTCCTCACATCCCTTCTGCCTGGGGCATTGGTGGAGTTTGTAGTGCTGGTGGTTATAGATTCAGTCTCAGCTTTGTTTTGCTCGGATTTCAAGGTATTCAGATGTCTTTTAGAGACTGTTGCTGTATTAGAGAAGCAGGTACTGTGTTAAAGAAATGAACTGATCAGGGTGAAAATTATTAAAATGAGGTAGTAAATACTCATCAGAGGTGCAGCCAAATGGCTGCTGCAGCTGTCAGCTAAGAAGCACATTCACAGCCCGTTTGTAATTGTGATTGTACTACAATGGTGTCACCTCTTTATTGTTAAGAGGCTGAACTTGGGGCATCACGCTGTTCTTTACTGATGTGATCCCTTAGCCATTGCTCTTCTGAAACTTTTGAACCTTTCGACTTTGTAGGCTGCTCTTACTCTTTTCTCTTACCCAAATTCCAGAGATGTTTTACTCTAGGGGAGTATTCAAGGACTTTCTTGACCAATTCCTTGCTGAACCAAAACCTTTGAGCCTACAGGTAGAGAAGAAGAGATGAATCAGAACAGGAAATCTGCTGGGTGAAAATAGGGAAGAAAATAATATCTTTCAACAAATGCCTTAGTGTTGCAGCCTTTCTTTCTTCCCTCACGCACTTGTGCATACACATGTGCTTCTCTGGAAAACAGAATCAAAGTATGTCTGCATGGGGATTTAAATGGAGAAAGTGCCCAGAATCCAGTGTTCCTGGAAGACGTAATTAAACTTATCAAATTTTTATATGGATTTTTTTTCCTTATTAAAGAGACTTTCAGATACCCAGATACTTTGTCAGGAAATATACTGGGTAGGTCTCTGTTTCTCCTAATTCTTTCCCTTTTGTTTGTTTTTCTTCTTACAGGCCAACTGAATAATGCAATTTGATAGTCTTGCAATTTGATAGTCTTGCAATTTGATAGTCTTGCAATTTGAGAATTGTAATTTACTTGATCTTGTTTTTCATTTTTTAACGGTTTTTCCTCTCCCCCAGTCCTTGACGTATTTTATGAGTTCTTACTCACCTTAATTTTTTTTTTATTAATGTTAGCACACTTGAGCAGTGGAAGACAATGAGAGATGTGAAGGAACAGTGGGCTAAATGTCACTTGCTTGGAGAAAACGTTCTGGGCAGTTTGTGGTGGTTGTTTTTCTTTTTCATAGCACTGGTAACCAAAGGAAGTTGTTGGTGTGGATAGTTTTGATCTAAAATGAGTCTTGGGAGAGTCAGCCTTTTTTGGGAGGAATCGCTCTCTTTGAACTGTAAGACATTTGACACAGAGGTGACACGTGCCTGTGTATGTACGTGCATGTTTTGTACAAAGGCTGTCATAAAAGAACTTTTTTAAAGTTAGGAATTCAAACACTTAGAAGCTCTTACTGTGCCATTTCGTTTATTATTCCTCCTTTAGTATTAATCTAAGGCAGGAGCCTGCTGGAGCAAAGGAACATGGTTCCAGGTGATTTCACGGTAAATACGTACATCACAGGTGACTTAAGATCGGACCAGTAACTGTAAATCTGATGTTTCCAACACCTTGAATTGTGAGGCTTTACTTCTTAAATTTTCATTTACTGTATCTTTTTGTGTGTAAATTTGTTTAAGAAGCTTTAGAAAAGTTGTGTTACATACTGCTGAATATATTTACGATCTGTTTTCTCCTGAACTGTTGTTGAGTTCCCGATTACTCAAATTTTAAACACATAAACAGTGGTTGAGGGTTATTGTGTGCTGCTCAAGTGGCTTCAGTTTTCTTTTTATCAAACAAGTGAGGATTACTATTCTTCAACACCAGCTCCTCAAACAGCGTCTTAACTCACCCCCATGACAAAGAATTAAAGACCTGATTCCTGGGTATCTACTGAAGGTTGATAGCATTTTTAGCATATTTGTGAATGTAAAGTGACTTTCAGACATGATTTCCTGCATTGTTAAAGGAGTTCTACTGTTCTACCCTTCTTCCCTACCAGAAAAACTCACTAAAGGCTGTGTTCCTAAGGTTTTCAGCCATAACATTGCACAGTTCTCTTTCTCTGTTTAGACCAAGGCTTTTTCTTATTTATCTTTGAAAAGAGTGTTGCAAATCAATTTCATTTTTATTAAGAAAGAAATGATTGAACTGGGCCAATAAGTATTGTGTTGGTTTTGGTTTTTTTCTTTCACCCTCTGCTTCTGCATTTGTTTGAGCTTCAGCTTGAGGCTTCTGTGCCCGCTGCAAAGCTCGTTGTCCTGGGAAGGGGCTGCTGCTCGCTGTCTGAGTTGTCCCTCATGCATTGACATCCTGATATGGGAAGAAATAACACTCAGGTGATGGTGTTTTATAGAAGAAATGGCGAGTTGTGCTAACTGTTGGTTTAGCATACTGTGTACGTGTTCCTCACTTGCAGACCATATAATGTGTAGATTTGATTTGCCTCACTTGTCAGGCTGAGTATGCGCTAATCCATCCTTGACTCTGCTGTGGTCACTTCTGGAGCTTTTGAAGTGGAGCTAAAACTTACCTGTTTGTGTCTGCTAGGACTATAGATGTGCACTGCCCTGCCATTTGCCTGTGGTATGTGAGTGAAGCATTTAGCTCAGTAGAAATCATTAGCTGCGCCTTAATTGAATGTTAAAAATGTGTTAAAGTATGCTTCGCTTCCTTCTGTGACAAGGTGACCTGCTTGGTGGATGCCGGAAAGACTCAGGATGTTGATTACCTGGACTTCAGTAAAGCCTTCAATACTGTTCCCCACAGCATTCTCATGAACAAACTGGTTGCCCAAGGCTTGGACTGGCATTTACTCTTTTGGGTCAAACACTGGTTGGATGGCCAGGCCCAGAGAGTGGTGGTGAATGGAGTTAAATCCAGTTGATGGCCAGTTACAAGTGAGGTGGCTCAGTGCTGGGGCCACTTCTGTTGAGTATCTTTATCAGTGATCTGGATGAGGGTGTTGAGTGCACCCTCAGTAGGTTTGCAGACAACACCAAGTTAGGTGGGAATTTTGATCTGCCTGAGGGTAGACAGGCTCTTCAGAGAGACCTGGATAGGCTGAGGCTGATGGACTGAGGCCAAGTGGTGGGTCCTCCACTTGGGCCACAACAACCCCATGCAATGCTACAGGCTTGGGGACGAGTGGCTGGAATGCTGCCTGGCAGAAAGGGACCTGGGGATGTTATCAGCAGCCATCTGAACATGAGCCAGTAATGTGCCCAGGTGGCCAAGAAGGCCAACAGCATCCTGGCCTGCATCAAGCATAGTATAGCCAGCAGGACTAGAGAAGTGATTGTCCCACTATACTTGGCACTGGTGAGGCTGCACCTTGAGTACTGTGTTCAGTTTTTGGCGCTGCAGCATAAGGAAGACATTGAGATGCTGGAGAAGGTCCAAAGAAAGGCAACAAAGTTGGTGAAGGTCTTGAGAATTAGTCTTACAAGGAGCAGCTGAGGGAGCTGGAGTTGTTTAGCCTGAAGAAAAGGAGGCTGAGGGGACACCTTACCGCTCTCCACAGCTACCTGAAAGGAGGTTATAGGGAGGTGAGTGTGGGTCTCTTATCGCAAGTTACAACCAATAGGACAATGATGTCAAGTTAGGCCAGGGGAGGTTTAGGCTAGATATTAGTAAGACCTTCTGCACTGGAAAGGTCATCAAAGACTGGAAGAGGCTGCCCAGGGAAGTGGCGGAATCACCGTCCTTGGATGTATTTTAAAGCCATCTAGATGCGGTGCTCAGGGACATGGTTTAGAAGTGGGCGTGTTAGTTAACGGTTAGACTTGATGATCTTAAAGGTCTTTACCAAGCGTAATAAATCTATGAATTAATGAAGAGTAGTAAGAGTTTTGGTTTCAGGTTTTTTTCACACCTGACGAAGTGCACTAAACAGAACTCTCTTTCTGGAAAAACTGCAAGGATTTTCACAACAGGCAGTCTAAAATGTCTAGAAAGAGAAGATACTTGCTTGGGGGAGAACAGGGACAAAGTCTTTTATTTGATTTTCAGAGTAACGATCTATTTACAAGGCATTTCCCTTGGAATCGTTTGGGCTAACAAATTCTGTGCTGCTCATCTGCTCTGTATCCACCTAACCTGGTGCGGTTGCTTACCTAATACCGGATTTGACTTTCTCTTCTGAATTTTCTTCTCTTTTCTGAAGGTGTTCATGCTTTTGAAACTATTTTTTCAGTAGTTACCTCATTTAATGGGTTGCCTTATTTCTTCAGACTACTGTACTTGATCATTCCAGCTCTCAATCTTTTATTCTCACTCTGGCAGCATGTTTGGAATTTATGAAGCTGAGCATCCTCTGCTGTGTCCATGAGCCCTGTCTTAGTTTGATTTTTCTCTTTCGCAGAACTGATGCATGGGTTTTAAACTGGCTTCAACACTACAAGTAACATGCTGACTACTGTGGAGAGGCAGTAAAAGAAGAGAGCTGCTCTGTGAATCATGCACTGGGTTCTTCTGCACATACCTAGAATAAGGTCCAGCTAGCAAGCCAGAAGTGAGGAAGCTGCAGAAGGAAAAGATTGCTCAGAGAAGCAGAAGGGATATAGTACATTCAGCTGGAGTTTTTCTTGGAAGACAGATTCATCAGGATTGAAAGGTGAGATTTCCTTTGTTTTCTGGGTGGTTGTTGGTTTGGGTGGGTTTTTTTGGTGTGTGTTTGTTTGTTTGTAGGGTGGTTTTGTTTTGTTTTTGGTTTTTGTTTGGTTTGGTTTTTTGTGTGTGGTTTCTTTGTTGTTGTTGGGTTGTTTTTGTTTGTTTTTTTTAAAATTCTGATTTATGTGTTTGATTCAGGGAAGACTTAAAAAAAAAAAAATAAATGGTGGTTTGTCTTTACTACATAGCTTTATGAAAGTTACCTGAAAAAGCAGGCATGTTAATTTGCTTTAGTTTGGTCACGTCACTTAGAATTTGGTTTTAGGGCAGTTCTGGTGACTGAACAACAGTTTCCGAGATGACTCCTACTTGACAGCTTAGTAAAGAGAACTGGAGAGGTGCAGAGAGTGAGTAAAGTGCTTCAGAACTGGAAGCAGGCTGGAATGACAGAAAGGAGCATAGCAAGGCTATAGTATGAGGCTAAAATCATACATACACAGAATAGAAGCAGAGAGTAAGTAGTGAGTGCTGGAAAGATAGCTTGAAGATGACATCAGTTATCTCATTACTCGGAGCTGATAGAAAGCATCGGTTTTATGGTTTAAACTGTGGTGTATAGAATTGTAGCTCTTAGAGATGAGGAGAAAGGACTTAGTAAGCATATTCTCAGATAGAGAAACCATTAGGAAGACAGTGTGAATTCTTGTGTGTAAGAAACAGTGTTCCTCTTGCTATGTTTTACATGGGAAGTATCTGCTGGTGGAAGGCGTGGTGTGTTGAAGGGGAGAGAGAAAAGGGCAGAGAAGTGCAACAGGTAGAAAAAAAGTGTTAGAAATGGCACCATTCTGAAATGTTAACCTAATTTTGCATTTCACTGGTAAAAGAACCTTTTTCTCGAACCACTGACAAAAGGTAGGTGTTTCATGTTAAGTCATTTTCTAAGTGTGACAATTAAGTATTTGCACATTGGGTGGTCAGCTGAAAGGCTGCTAAGGCTGCTCGGTGGGGAGTGTGTGGTATTAAATGTTTTGAAATATTTATGGTTTGTGTTCTTGATAATCTCTTTAGTACAGCCTGAGCTTTATCTGTGGTGTCATCTAAAACTTGCTATAATTAATTCAAGTGCATGTGATTACTATATTCACATCTATTTCCCTTGTCAGTCAACCTGATTCATTAACTGTCACGCTATTGATTCTCTGTGGAATATCTAAATATATGCAAATGACAGCACAAAGATATGTCTGTTTTAAATTATAAGTAATATTTTATCCCGCCCTTGTTAATATTCCTTCTGTTAAGGTTTGTCGAGTTAACCTATTAGGTTTAGCTTATAGATAAAAAAATACACTGTGTGTTTTTATGCTCGTACTTATACTTTCAATTTGAAAGAGCAGTGAAACCATCTGCTACCAGTAAACTGACCACTCTGTGGCAGGAGGGGAGCCGCCACACCTTCTCAGCATTGTGAACAAATGAAAGCTTGTATGTGAAAACTACCACGGTGATTCTGTTGTCTGACTGGTTAATGTGCTAGGTATTGTTTAGGCAGTAAATGTGCTTATTTTTGTGGAGGAAACAGGGTTAGAGTTGACCTAGTTAGGAAGTTGCTTTTTATGGCACTGTTTACCAGCATGTCTCCGTAACATCCACTTACAAAGTCAAGTGATGACACAGGAAACAGAGAAGTCAAACTCAACAGGCTGATCTTTATTAATCTTTACTAAGATTTTACACTTAATTTTGTAAAGACCAACTAGGATTAAAACTATATGAAGGCTGTACTTGCTGGACAAAATTACAAACCTCAAAACAATTCTGACAAGTAATTGAGGCTTTTCTGTTTAGCATTAAGTTGAGTTTTAATGTCTTACAGGTTTTAAATTTCAAGCAGAATATTCAGAAATAAGAAAGTTTAAAAATGTTTATGTTGTTAAGCAGTAAGTATCGACCCATCCCAAAATATGAACCATCCCAACTAATTCAAGAAATCATTCTGTATTCTTTTACAAAGAGAAGCCCATTCTCGTGAGCTTTTGTTCTACATATTTGCTTCTTAAAGTAGAATCAAATTTTCAGATTGTTCCACTGGATTGGACAGTGCTCTTGGGTTTAAAATAAATTTTTAAAAATTTAATTTTTATGAGAAGTGTTTTTCTCACCAGTTGCTTGGTTCATTAGTAAATGGACAGTACTTTCCTCTCTCTCTTTGTTCTAATAGCACATCTTGCCAGACAATCAAAGCCAGGGTGCCAAGGGAAATGCTCCATTCTTCAAAAATGTGCTTTAGGTGCTGGACTCAACCTTCCAGAATTTGTATTTGTAAGCAGCATGACCAGCACCAATATGACTTTGACCGATTTATTGAGAGAGAAGTCACAGCAAAATCAGGCTCTTCCTACTTGTTTAGCATAGAATGGTCTCATGGCTGGAGATGACTGTTCAACCTTTACCTTCAACCGGTTTCAACTTCTAATTTAAAAACAAACAAACAAAAAATTAAAAAGATATGGCAGCTCCTTATTACTTTTTTAGGCTCTGATTTCCTTCAAAAAGTATTTAAGGAGAAAAATCTTTTATGAATACTGGCCCTGTTACAGGCTTGAGGAATGTAGTTTCATCTTTAGTTTGTTATGAAAGCCCATATTGGAGGAAGCATCCCAAGTAGTGGATGATAATCTGTTAGCACTGCACTTACTGGCATATAGATCACATGCCTGGCATACAGACACACACACACACTCCCAGAGCTGGCAGTCACTTTAAATTTATGTACAGCTTTCCTGGAAACTTCTTATTTCTTAGCAATGGCACCTATGCTGACGTCCAGAAGCTTGATTTGAATCAATAAATGTAATGAGTAGTAAGATGAATTCTTCCAGCACTCCAAAATCTTTTGGCAGTTGCATTAAACTTTCAAATCTCATATAAATTTCTCAAGCAAATTAATTTAGTGGATTCTGTTTATGGCTCCCTTGGTCAATATAAGAATGTAATAAAAACATGCTTCAGAAAAAAGGATGGGTGGTGAAGGAGCAGGTGACCAGTGCCACCCAACCCAAAGTCACAGGATCAGGAAAATGCTGGACATTGTTCCTAATGGGCTGCATTTAGAAAAAGAACATTTAGTGAATTCACTTGAGAGGATGGGAATATTTTTGTCGATTTTCTTTTGTCTGTGTCTGTGTCAAGCAGAAAGTCAGGCATAACCAGATGAAGTGGCATTACCAAAACTGATAGAGATTTCATCTTTCAGATATTTCAAGGTTTGTTTTCTCTTTCAGACAACTGAAAATTACCAACTGATATCCAGTCTGAAATGGTCAGAGTTTGACTCAGTCTTGCCATTTTTGGTTTAACTCCACAGGTGGTTCTTGAGTTGTACAGAAGAAAGAAAGTAGGATTTTCTGAGTTTAAAAAAATATGCATGTATGGATGAGTTGGTTTGCCAGTATGCTGCTATTACATTTAAAATGATCATTAGCAGGAAGGAATATGGAAAGGTTAATGTATTTCTGGGGCACTGCAGGTCGGTTTGGTTTTTTTGTGGCTTTTTTTTTTTCTAAGTAAGTCAGTAGGTTTTCACTATTAATAAATAAATAAATAAATAAATCACTCAACAACAAGTTGCCCTTAGTCTGTGGAATGTCAAAATTTTTAATCTACGAAAGTAATTATATGTGTAAGCTTTCAACTGTAAGTGGTGTCTCTTAGAGGTAATCAAAGCATTCTGTGAGGATATTCACCAGCAAACTTATGGAGAGAACAGTAACCACCACTTTCTCTCTGATTTAGGGCAAAAAGAGGACTTTTGTACAAAGACCTTGCCTCAGAGACCTAAAAGCACTGATTTTTTTGTTGTTGTACAGCATAGTGGTACAGCTTTTCCAGATCTCATGACATAGGTCTAGTGTATTTTTCCTAATTCAAGCCACTAAGTGTGTATAGGTCCTCTTCTTTTGAATGGCTTATTGGGCAGCAAACAACAAGGATTTTTGAGAAGGATTCTACATGAAGAGCTTTTGGCCAAATTCCTCACCGGTGTGTTTTAAAGATGCTTGGCAGCTGGGACTTCAGCAGAGTAATCCATACATGGACAAGTATTTGGTTAGAAAGTAGAAAACAGAGGTTAAAAGTCTAGGATCAGTAATCATGAAGGAGGAGTCTTCCACTGGAGTACCATTAGGAGCTCTGATGTTCGTTACATTCATGAATGACCTGGAAAATAGGCTTGCTGGAGAGATGAGAAAATTTGATGATGCTAGTAAGTTGTTTAGAGGGTGCTAAGCATGTGAGCTGACAAGGAAGGTTGGCAAAAGACCCTGTGAGGGTGATTGCCATTAAAATGCCAAATGAAATTCAATGTAAGTAATTGGCAAAGGATGTGCATGGGGGAGTAATAATTCTAACTTAATCTCTGAGCTGATTCTTACCTTTTGGGAGCAAGAGTTGAACTTGCCAAGAGATAGTATACTGAAAATGTCCAGTTGATATTTGTCAATCGATAAATTTAAAAGGTGTTGTAAAGAGAGTAGATAGGAATCAGTTGTTCACTACTACTTGGAGTGTAAAGGCCAAGTGACCTCAGATGAAGCTTGCAGGAGCCAGAGCTCAATGCAAACAGGAGAGGTGTTTTTTCTCCCTGGTGGTGTTTGAGCCATGGAGATGCTCCACTTCCAGGAGATACTGTGGGTGCTGAAAGTCCACACAGGCTAAAGGGAAGAGCAGATGTGTATGTAAAGGAGCAGTCCATTGCAAGTCACTGAGCAACTGAACTGAGTATGGCTTGACAACTGCCCAAATCTGGAAAGATTCAAGGATGTGTGTGTTTTCTGTTGTCTTATTCTGCTTCCTTGACTTGTGCTTTTGACAAGATCAGAGGCAAAGAACTGACCTAGCCCTCTGGACTGGTCTAGTATAGCCTTTTTAACTTGTGGCATATGCGAAGTGTTGCCCTAGGATCTGTCTGAGTGGCAGTAGGGCTAAAATTCCCTAATGCCCTTTACCAGTCTCAGCAGCAAATACAGTTTCATTACTTTACTCAAGTTCCCTGAAAGAAATGAGAGTGCTATGGGGGTGGACATGCATGTGGAATTTTTCTGTGCAAGTGAAAGCTTAAGTAGGATGAACTAACAAGAGGACTCAAGTTCTGAGGATGAAGACATAAGATAGTTATCTTTGCATACCTGGATGCAGTTTATAGGAAGGGTTTTGGCTGATGTGGCATTTGTCTCTGAGAGTTCACTGTAGCCATATGTCTGAGCAGGAGTGCTTGCTAACTTTCTAGTGTTTATCCCAAATGTCGTGCTGGTGTTTGAATTTTGACGTATTCCTGAAGGTAATCTGAAGCTTACACAGGTAGATTGATTCTCCTGAACAACAGGGAAGTCACTTTCCTTTAGAAAATGTCATTTATCTCATTTAAATTTGTAGAGTCGGGATTATGCTCTGTTGTTTGACATAGGGAAAAAAAACCCAACAGGATTGCTTACTCCTTAAAGGTTAAACCTCTCTATTGCTGGATGAATTAATCTTTTTGATAGCTTTATAGAATTTTTTTAGACATGACATAAGAACCTTGTAAATCAGTGGAACAGTAAATTCTTTGTTGGTGTTAGTATCAGGTGTATCAGATCAGATTTGGGTATGGTTGGAAGCCTCTGCGTTCTCTGCCATGTCTGTGAACTGAGCATGCTGCTCTTTGATGGCCACACATCTTGACAGGGGACTCTCCAACTAAAACGACTCCCTACAAACTCAGAAAAAGCTAGATTGCATGGCAAAGTTTCTGGAGAAATTGTATTCCTTATGGCAGGTGTTTCGTACTCTGATGCCTTTCCGTGTTGGTTTTCTTTATTATTTGTAGATAGATAGACTGATGAATCTTGTCTTTGTGGTCCTTTTCTTACAGAGACTTCCTTAATATAGAATACAGACTTTACCAATGGATGATGGAGAAGATGGATACCTTGTTGCGTATTGATTTGATTTGCCCTAAATTAGGTTATTTTTCAACTCATTCTACAAATATGGAATTCTCCATGGTTGTTCGAGCTCTGAACCTGGTTGTCTTCTGGGGGCTTATATCAAGGACTGCATTTTCCTTCAAGTTTTTGAGTGCATGGTGCTTGTTGGCAGCTGAATTCTGGCTGCAGGGTGGGAAAGGCTGTTGAGCAGCGAGGGCTGACCGTAGGAATGGCTGTGAAACAGGGTGTCACGTCCCTGGGTCGCAAGGGTGCCTGCTGTGCCGCAGAGAGAGGCTTAGTAAAGGTAAGTTAGAAAGGGTATTGTTTTCTTTTTAAGTGTCAACTTCTCTGACACTTGAGAGTCTAATATCGGCTCTTCAGAAAACTGTGAATTTTGACCTAATATTTAGAAGGAAACAGAGACATTTTCAACTTTGTTTTGTTTAAGTGCAAGACTTTTCTTCCAGGTCTGGCTGGTAGAAAACCTCCTTATAAATATTTCAGGGCAATTCTGCATTAAATCTCTGTCCTAGGACATACTCTTGGACCAGTTTAGCATTTTTGCACCCATATTGCCAATTCTGTTTCCTTGAGGAAATAAAAAAATAGAACATTTATATTCAATAAATTAGTTTTACAAATAAGGCAGTGTTTTATTTGTAATACCTCAGACTTGTCTTGGTGTATCAGCCGGTTAAATGGCAACTTAAAGGCAGTCCCTTAAGCAGGAAGATTTTTTTTTTCCTGTCTATTTAAATGCAAGCAGAATGTCAACGTAAGAAACAGCCGTTGTGTGCAGCGAGGGTTTAAATCCTGTTATTGTTCTTACAGCAAAAAAGCTACAAAATTTTGAAAAGACAGTGCAGCCAGTGCTGAGGTCAGAGGTGTGCTGTGAGTTACAGAAATGAGCCTACTGAGTAGAAGTGACAGGAGTCAGATGTCTGTGCTTCATGTCTAGCCGTTAAAATAGAATTCATTTTACCTCTAGATAAAGATCTCATTCCATTTGTTATTTTAACATCTGTGACAATACAGATGAAGAAGTATTTTGGGTGCAGTTCAGGATTCACGCTGGTATAAACAAGTTGTCATTTGAGCAGAGCCTTGAGATCCCTGTCTCAGAATACACCGCTCTGACTCATTCCTTTTCTATATTCCATGGCAAAGTAGCTTGATGACATTCAAATGTGTTAACTACTGCCCGCGATCAATATGACTTCGGAGTGAAGTGGTAGCTGAAATGTTTTTTGGACGTTTTTCCCTTTGTGCGCTAGACGTTCTAATAATAAACACCCCGTTGAACAAAGAGTTCTGTGCTTCTGCGAGGCAGAGTGGAAGGGGAACAGATTTCAAGCCCGTGGAAACTGGATTTACTGAACCTTCAAATGAGATAAGATAATCTTACAAATATGCGTTGTGCGGTCCAGAAGGATATAATGGTATTTACTTTTCAGTGTTAAAGAATTTTCTTTGATGCAGAGGGAATAATAGAGGGACTGTGTGTGCCTCCCAGGGTGAAAGTAGCCTCTTGAGTAACCCCCTGTTGTTGCACCAGGAAATCTCCTTGGCTTCCATGAGTAATGGCCTGGATTGGATAGCTCTAATTCCCTTTTAAAAATACCTTGGCAATTTAAAGAGTCCTAGTTGTGCTTGTTGAAGCATTTGCAATTACAGGAAATGCTTGTCGAAAGCTCAGCTGTCTGTTTAAGTTGCGACTGCTTATAGAGATTAAAGTAATGCACAAGCTTTCTCTTCTTCCCTGAAGACTGGAACTGCAAAAGTACTTTCGCAGGGTTCAATTTTTGATTATTTTTTTCAACTTTACATGGCTTTTAGTACATGAATCAAAATAGCCATTCAATAAGTGAAGAAGTGCCGCAGAGAGAAATTTTATTAGTTAGAAGAACATTAGTAACGCATACTACTGTTTCTACAACAGGTGAAGCTGAAAATCTTCCAGAGCACTTGTGAAGTTGTTAAATTTTTCCTTCTTTCTAAGCATAGATCTTTAGTGAACCATTGAGGTGCCCAGTGTCAGCTTGGTGTGGGGGTATTGTCTATGAAGAAGTCAGAATTACGATTCCTGTCAAAATCTCCATTCTGTGACCTGCTTTCTAACCACCTTCCTTCCCCTCTTAAGGAACTGCTTACCACGCTCCAGGCAGCAACCCTTGGTCAGTGGAGCAACCGGTGGGTGTCCCCAAGGCCATAATCAGATTGGTTGAACTAATTACAGTAATGTATGATAATTAAAAATCCAGTAGGACTTTGCTGCCTTTCCCTTAAGTATGCCAGGCGTTACACCTCAGGGATTTTTAAAATCAAGATTAATTGGTAGTTTTATTTTAACATCCAGGCTGAGCACTTCTGAACTGTTAACCACTGAATACTGCAAATTTCAACCTCTCCAGTGACATTTTTTATGACTAAGTTTTCAGTGAAGAAGTGCCCTATGGAAAGCAAAGTGATTTGTCATAAAACACTGTTGGAATCTAGCTAAGTTCAGATACATTTCAGAAGCTTAAAACCTCAAGCTTAGGAGCAGCTTTTCTCAAATTCTCTAAGAGATCTTTGTGCCCAACGTACTGGGGAAAGAAACATTTTTGTTTCCCATAAGAGGAGAAAAGTTCCACAGAATTCTTATCCCTTCTTCACTACTTCCAAAATGATTGATTTTGCTAATATATGTAAACACCTGACAACACCATGGCTACAGTGACACTGTATTACCAGTATGTGTTTACGCAGGTGACCGATCTGGAAATAGCAGTAGCTAGTGTTTTCTTCAGCACATACGTCAACTTATAAATTATGTGGAGATTCATTGATTCTGGTGATCTCCATAAACTACCATAAAATCTGATTTGGTAGTTGAATTAATTCATATTAAGAAGAAAATGGTCTGATTCAATTGTGGAGGCAATCTTGTCTATTCTCTTCTTCATTTCAGAAGAATGAAGTAGCATAGTTTTGGTTTCTTTTCAATCATTTCCTTTTGTTATCAAAGGGTTTTCTGGACTAATACTAGACTCGTTCTTTGACCCTGTCCTAGCTTGATCTTGTCTTTCCCGAAAACTGTAGATGCTGTAAGAAAGGAAGTGTTCCTGCAGATGTAGGAGGTAAGTGTTAACTGATTGAGAGTTGAAGGTAATATAAAGGGAGGAGAGAGGGCTAGGAAATAGAGTTGTTTCCTTGTAGCTGGAGATGTGCTAGGGTAAGCAGAAGTAGACAGGTATGAACCAGGGCTCCTCTGCAAGGAGGATACCTCGTGTTTTGTTTGACTCCAGGAGCTGCCTGCCCTTCCTGCAAATACCAAGTGTGGGTGTGTGTGCAGAGGCTGAGCTGGGTGTCACGGAACCGCACCACAATGGCTACACGCACACAAATAATGAACTCAAACACAACTGAAATGAAGCAGACAAAACTTCATTCACCAAAACAACATCCCGCTGACATTCAACAAATACAGGTTCAATATGCTGGTTGGGAATATTACCAGACATGGCTGAGTTAAGAATTCTTAAGTTTTGGCCAAACGATCCAAAATGTGCACTCACTCGCTCACCAAAAAGGGAGGGCTCTCAATCTCAAGAAGTTACCTTAAGTGGCGTCCCAACTCAAGGGGAGAGTCCCCGACTGCAGACCCGCTGCTCCGAGGAGGACCGACTCCAATGAGTCCTCTGGCGGGGCCCCATTTATACCCTGGTCGAACCTGATCTGTGGTCAGTCCATGGTTGTGTCAGGCCCACTTGGCTGAGGACCCCAACTTTCCCTCCTTTGACCCCCACTGTGTGGAGCTGTGAGATGGGAGGCAGTCCTGGCGCCACCAGGGCCAGAAACCTTAGCGCTGTCTTTGTTGGGTTTTTCTCAGGTCTTCAGTAGGGTGGGTGCGTCTGCCACACTGGGTGAGAGATGGGAGCCACAAGCTGCTGTGCACTGTGTGCGTATCGAGCTGTGCTCTGCTGTGCTACTTGAAGGAAGGTCCTGGCGAAACGTGTGAAAATGTCTCGGCATAGCAGCATGGTCCTCATCTTTGGAGATTTTAGCTTAGTTTTACGATGACTTTTCGCAGCACCTGTACTCTGTGGGGTTGCTGGGGTTTTTTATGGAGATGTATGACTTGTCATGATCAGGTTTTCAGGAGAGGGGAAACATATCCTGAAGATCAAGTACATTTTTCTTCAAAACCTGTGCTGTGAGAGTGGGAACAGAAGAACCTCTCAGTTAAACGTTGTTTCTTGCAATTCTGAATGTAAAATGGGAATACCTTACAACTGCTGGGGATTTGAAAAAAAACACCACAAAAGGAATTTGATCTGTTTAAAGTTTCATGAACCTCTTATTAGTGTCCACGAACCAAGAGTGCTTTTTCTCCAGAGTAGGGTGGTTGGGGGGGCACAAAAATTATGCTTATACAAAACATTTTTTTCTTTGAAAGCTGTCAGTCTGAAGTCCCAACATTGTTCTAGTTGCTTGAACATCTGATAAACTGGACATTCATGTCATAACGAGAACTGCTGGATGCTGCCTGGTTTTGAAGATTTGATCCCTAGCTACCTATTGATGAAGTTTAATGCATGCTCAGTGAAGAAGAGCATTTAATATTCTCTTTTGGAAAAAGGAGGCTCTTTCAGTTTCAATGCCCAATGCACAGCTGGAAAGTAAAGGTGATGAGAAGAACTTTCCTTTTCTTCTCTGTTTCTGTTGTCTTCTCTGTTTCACGGTAGCACACACACTGCTCGCATTGTTCTACAGAAAACATTAAAACCGTTTTTGTGATTTCTGCAAACTTTCTTTTCAAATCATTACACCACATAGAGCATTCTCTCAAATGTTTCTCTGAATAATGGTGACTTCCATTAAAATAGTTACTGAGTTATTCTTCTGAGTTGCATAACCTACATACTCATGTTAAAATGGTGCTATAATTAACTTCGTTTTTATTGGCAGGCTTTGTGACTTCAGAAGGATTCATGGCTGAGTGTGGCTCCACAGAGCTCCAGATTGGAGGCATATGTCTTCCATTCCAGTCCTGCAAATTGCACTGTGCTCTAAAATTGTACTTGAGGAGCAAAATTTTGAAGGCAATTGTGAACGTGATCTGTGATTAAATCGAGTGTAACACTGAGCAGGGCAGAGAGGTGGGTTTGTAGCAGGTTTTACTGGGCAACAGGAGATGTTTAGGCTCTCAGAAATATGAAGAGGAGCTTTGGTAATTTCCATGTTTCTCCTTAGATAAGGAGGATTTTCATGTTTTCCTCAGCAAAATATCTTTGAAAGTCATCATTAGGGCCTTCTTATCACTCTTTTACCTCCAACCTTAACAGATTTTTGATTTTTTATTTTTTTAATAATTAACTTATTATGAACATATGACAAGTTTTACTGTGTTGCAGAGGAAAAAAAAATCCTGCTCCTCAGTCTTGCAGTAGAATCTTTATTGTGATCTGAGGGAGAACAGACAGGCCTTTCTGTAATAAGGAGAGTGGTCTGTTTCCCTAGGAGGCATTGCACAAAGGATGTCATCTCAGTGAGCATTTCTTTTACTACTGTTTCAGGTGCTAGCTTGAAGCTGTGAAGTGACCTGTATTTCATAGTAGCCATAATTTCTCAGTATTTCATAGACTCACCTATTTGTGAGCAGCTCTGTAACTCCAAAGGACCAGTGTCACTGCATGCTGGTAGAGTTCTCCTTTTCCCCTGTACAGCCACAAGCAAATAGTTCTGCAGAAGAAGGATGATGCTCAGTGACTTCACCTTCTTCAGTTTTATGCCTACAGGAGCTGTTCTTGACAGATACCTGAGTTAGCTCTCAGTAAGTAAATACTCAGGTAAATTAGGATAAGCCAAAGTTTAAAGTTACTTTATTTCTAGGGCTGTTCTTTTTAGGGAAAACAAATAGGCTACAAATGTGTCAGGCAACTGTTGCCTAACTCATCTAAATTCAGAGAATAAATTATGGAGAAAAAATTATTTTTTCATTGGCATTTCGTCACAAAGTCTGATTCAGTGTTAGAGGAACACTGCCTTATAGCAGAGCTCTTATAATCACTAATACAGATAGTAGGATGGCTTTGTATCTGTGAAAGGCAAAATGTGTTTCTGATGATAAAATAAGTTTATTCTACATGAGGTAACAGATGCATCTCTCTGCAATCACATTGGCGTACTCATTTCTGCAAGTAAAAGCCACATTTTGCTTATTTGTCCTCATCCCTAGTGCTCTTCCAGTCATTCTGCTTCCTATTAGCTTGGTTAGAGCTTGACTGCAGTTCTCACGGAAATTTGGCCAAGCAGTTTATATCATTGACTTATTTCTGTTACTGTTTTCCACGCCAAGATATCAAGGCCTATGAAGGAAACATCAGAGGTTTCTCCAACAGTATACAAAATTACAGATTGATTCCTGGGAGTATCATAAGCATGATAGACCTGAAACCCAACGGGAGTCTGTAGGATCTGAGATCAACTTGGTGGCATGAATTGGAATGGAAGTGTCTGGAAAAGCTTTTGAGGGTGTATATGTGGTGGGTTCAGTTTTTAAGATACTTGTGAGCTGTATTATGGAACCAGCAGCTTAGTGTCTAGCTGAGACAGAGTGTCTTTTCCCTTGGGATATTAGTGTGGTATGGGCCAAGCAACACAAGAGAACGATCCCAGCAAGGGAAGTAGTGATTTAATTACTTGGTATTGAGAGAGCCAGAACCAGATATCAACAGGAACAGGATGCCTGGAGCCTGGCTGATGGCAGGTTACAGATGTGAAGTCTAGATTTCTGCATTTGTGACTATTCCTGCCTTTCATTATTCCAAGGTAAAGCTGTTGGAAAAGCAGCTTGCATGTCTCTCTTTAATGCTGGTGTCCTTCAAAAGGAAGCTTTGAGTCCTCAGTGAGCTGAGCATTGTGTCACAGGTAAAACCTCTCAGAAATCATGGTGTCTGGATATTCCAGTGCTTATGGAGAAGATGTAGGATAGTAATCACATTTTATATATTGGGTGTCTCTAAAACTTACCAGGAAAGGACTTTCATGGACACAGTCTTCAGCTTTGTTTTCGCATGAGGTCAGTCAGCTTTATCCCTATACATCATGTACATGTAGAAATATCAAATAGCAATGTTAATGAGCAGTTACTTTTTGATACCAGCAACCGTTTTAGTAAAAGTAAGGCAAGGATGGAGAGAGTGGGGAGGAGGAGGAAAAGTAAATCCAAGAGTTGTCAGAGAATATTGGTTCTCTATGGTCAGATTTGATTTAATGAAATGAAAATCAAACTCTTCATATCACAATATCATTCCTAGCAATAGCACCTCCTCAGACCATCCTCAGATAATCATCTGGTCTTGTTCAAGTATTTTATTGATACATAAATGAGATTTTAACCTTCTCATTAGAGCACAAACAAGCTAAAGGCCTGCTAGTATAAATTACACACTATAGTGTACACGTTGATTCTGACTGCCATTGCTACCCCCACTGTTGTTCCCTATCCTCTAGCAATTTTCAGGGACAGGTAACTAATTCTGCTGAGATCCTTCCACTGAAATGACAATTTCACAGCTCCCTCTTGGGACAGTCATGAGTGTGATCAGATTCACAATCTGCAAACTCTTACTGATTTGCTTTCTAAAAACTTCCTAAGAAATCCTGCACCAGGTTGCAGTTCTGGAGACTGAATAGACCAGTCTAGAAAATGGATTTTTCCCTAAGATTGTACTTGTAACTAAATAAAATGAATACATGAATAAATAATTAACAAACACCAAAATATTTAAATGTGATCTTTTCTATATATGAGCAGAGACAGTACTAGTTTAAACCTTCTCATTGTAAGAATTTGCAAGATGAAAGCAGAGTAATAAAGGACTATGCTGTTTTAAAATGTGTGCATCTTAACCAGTACTCTGCAGCTTATATTTATCATGCCATATGGGCAGCGTTTGTGCAGTGTTGTTTTTAGATGACTAATATAATACAAGGAGGGTTTTTGGTTGAGAGCCTTGCAAAATTGACTAACAACAGTGTGTGACACTTTGAGAGACATTAGGTTTAGACAGAGCCCTTTCAAATCAGAAGGAAAAAATATTTTTAAAAGGGTTTTTCATTACTTTTTAACTTCAGACATGAAGAAATGTGTAAATGGAAGGCAAAATATGGGTGACTGTCTTGGTAGTCTCTAAGAGCATGAGTAACACCGTTGGTGTAGAATCTGGAAATGATATGGCAAATCAAGCTTTTAATGTTTTCACCAGTTTTTTGTGTGACTCGGTACTCATAGAAGCTCAGTACAATGCCCAGCCAAACATGTGTGCCTGCATCCATCTTTAAAGATGGAAATGGTAAGGGCAAAGCACATGGTATTTCATTAAGTTCACTACTGTGGCAGTGAGCCTGCGGCTCCTTGTCAGCAGCTGAAGATTGAAACTCCTTGCTTTGGGAAATTTATTGCCCTGTTCTGGCAAAGGAGAATATGGGCTTGAGTGGGATGATGTAATCTTTTGGAGAAGTTCATTTAAAATCCTTGTAGTATTTAGCAGTATTTATCCTAAAAATAGTAATGCCGAAACATTAACTGATGCATTGGTAGTACAATTACTGATACAAATATCCTGTCAAGATTTTGGAGAAGGAGGAATATTTTATATAAGCTGTTTTAAATAACAAATAAAGAAAATCTTCTGTACACTATGCATGCAGAGATGTATGTTTACAGATCCTAGCACTACCATATACCTCTAGACTCATAAACACACACACCAGTATCCAATGTAGAATAACTGCAGAATAGTCACTTGGACTGAAATGACCATATTGATCATTTTGTTCACTAATTGTTTCACATAAAGAACAAATATCAGGATGCAGAGCAGTATATATTCCATACAGAACCTCAAAATCCCAATTTGTCTGTCTGTTTCCTGTCTCAGTGGATTTCAGACGAAATTTCTCTGCTTTCATGCTGTGCTAATGGAAGAAGGGAAATTGAATCTACCATAATTTATCTGCCAAGCAAGATGAGTTTTATTTCAGTGCTGCACAGTATTATGTTTTATGTAAAGTTTCAGAGGAACAGTGACCTTACTCGTTTCTGAATAAGGATGCGTAAACCAAACTTGCATAAAATGCTTTTTAATTTCTATGTGTTGCTTTCAGTTCTTGATCCTTGTTCGTGTGTTCTAGCAGAGGTTCAGTTTGACACCCACTGGGACCATGTGGTTAACTGGGTGTTTTCATTGACACGAGAAAACTCAGCCATCCTTTTGGTTATTTTTTTAGTTTAGTTTCACATTTAAAATCAAGCACTGTTTTGTAAAAGTGCGCATGAGTGAAAAAAAGCACAGCCTGCAACCAGTGCAGATAGACACATCCCAAATAACAAGGGGAACTATAAGACACCTTTGAAATAATAACTCATGGTCTGTGTAAGTTGATAAAATGCATCTCTCTGGTTCCTAATCTCTTGGTCTCAACTCTGGTGGTTACAGGGAAGAAGGAGAGGGATGAACGAGGACTCGACCACTGCTAATTTGCAGTGAAAGAGCAGTGCGTTTCATACTGTTTTTTATAACAGGCCATACTGAGAAGAACTGGATATAAGCTCGCAGCAGGA
>NW_010199559.1:52826-59759 GCF_000695765.1 Mesitornis unicolor
CCTGCAAATGATATCCCTTAATTCTCTGTTTTTCAGGGACTCTTCTCAGATTTCTTTTTTTTTTTTTTTGTGAGTCAGTTCCTTAGGTCATAAATTCAGAAAGTTTTCTCTCAATAAGTTGGTGCTCTAATGCCTTCATTTTAAAGGAGTGCTTCTGTCTGGATATGTGCTTCATCAGGATCAAAGTAGGTTACTGACTAATTGGAAAGCCCTCACCCAGCTACAAACGTGTGGGTATAGGTTTTATTATATTATTTATTTGTAGGCAAAAGAATTACAGATGTCTGCCACACCACAGCAAGGAGAAGAAAGTCAGAAGTTGCATGTGCTGACCTTTGGGACTGCTTTTGATATTAACAGTGTCTGCACCTCCCTTCCTCATTCCTTCTGTCTCAGCACAGGTACAGGGTTATTTCTATCTTCTGCAACACCAAAGTATAACCAGAAATCTGCTAGAAAGGTGTTTATCTGACCTAGAAAGAACACTGGCACGGTGATGCTAGGCTGGAGCATCTGTACCCCAGCTTGGTTGGGGTAAACATTTGCTGTTTCTTGCATCAGTTCCCCTTAAGCACCAGAAAGTCCCACTCTACCCCACATCACAGTCACATCTGTCGCTTCTCACACTGTTATATGCCATGGCAGCCACTTTTTCTTGTCATGACTCATAGTTTCTTATGTCCTGTTCAGTGAGAGAAGCCTCAGGGAGGAGGCTACTCAGCAGCTTCATCTCTCTGCTGCCCTAAGAGTTTCATCTCTGGGGTAGTTCTGTTTTGCTGTCTTGTACAGCTGAGGCAAAAATATATTCTTTTTTTCTTGCCCTTTTCTTTGTTTTACTTCTTTGTTTACAATATGCTTGTAGTTTCATTTGCTTCTCAGTTTCTTAGTAACTCTTCTATATATTGATCTAAATACAACAGAGCCAGAGGAATACAAATACACAAGTGAATTTTCCAAAGGCTCTGAATAAATTAGGTAATGAAACTTGACGAGCCAGCGTGCTCAGTGGAAACATAGGTTAAAACCACTTTGATCACTAGTGTGAATTCTGCTGAAATGGAATTAACATAATGGATTTCATGTTAGAAGTCTTGAAACCTATCGGCCAAACATCATCTTTCTATTCTTTCTACTCTTCTTGTCATCAGAACATTGTTATCTAGAAGTTGTTCAGTAAAGGATTATTAAGAGCAATGCACCATCAAATTGCCACTTGAGTGATTACAACAACTGGACAAAACCAAAGTCAACTGCTATGGTGGTCTGCACTCAGCTGAGTGTGACTCCTCGAGGGACTGTGCGTGGCAGCAGTTGGAGATTGATGTGGGGGTGTTGTCACTTTGGTTTTGGATTGCCTTTTCACATTGTATAGGAATAACACTTTGAGGAATTTTATTTTAGTACTCTTACATGGCAATGTCTGATTTTAAGGCATAAAATAAAAAGAAGATCAACTTCAACAGGTAAATTTACTTTTTCTGCAACCAAGGTAATTTATTTTCTTTACTTGATGGCATTTTAATTTTCTGCGTATAGTCATGGTTGTGTGGACAATATTGGTTAAAATAAATTCTGATAGAAGATTGCATAGCTTAACTGCAGTTGCACAGCAGCTGAGGGTCAGTATAGAGTGTCTTCTTTTTACTGTTCCTCTAAAACTTATATGGTATCTGCAAAGCTGTACATGGGGTTATATTGAAAATACTGACAAGATTATCTGTATCCACTGTAAAAATGTTCTATATCCAAATCTCATCAGGTTTAAAGTAAGTATCTCGTTGTTAAAGGAAACACCTATGCTAATACGCTGGCATGCAACTACCAGGAATGGTTGAGGAATTTTTCTGAGCTGCCATCTTATATTGTTACAAATAATAATCATCCTTTTTGCACTTCTTCTAAAGAAAAAAATCAGCTTTTCTTACAAGCTGCTATCCTGCCTTTTTTCTGAAATATGTTATATATTTTTGGGCTGCAATTGTTCTCACTTTCTAGAAATGTTTCATTTAGTGTTGTTTACATCAATAATAATGTATATTTGGAAATATTCTGGGTCTTTTAATGATTATGGGGAAGAAAATGTTTCCTTTCAATGCCTCGGTCAAATTAGTAGAAGAATTTAAACACAGAAGAAAAAACAATAAAGGCTTGCTACACAAAGGCTGTCCTTATTGTTGAATTCAGAGGAGATGAGCGGAACGTCAATTATTATTGACATTCAGCAATTAAGTTCAATTTATGATTCTGTTACCTTGTCTTCAGGTTACATCAGTGACCTTTTATGGGCCATCCTCAAGTCAGCTGGGAACTAAAGATGTTGAAAAATGGAGTATCTCCTATGTTAATGAGAAATTGTCTGGCAGGCACATTAGATCATTGCTCTGTGATTTTTAGGAGTTGATCTCCAAAGCCTGAAGAGGTTGGGCTCTATAGGAGCAGCAGTCCGTGCCATACAGTGGTGACTGTGACAAGAAGACATACTTTAAGCAGAATTGTCTTCTTAAAAATAGAAGGGTAGCTCATTCTCCATGAGCAGTCTCAACCTTCAAATAATCTTTCTCTGCTGGTCCTGAAAATTGTTTTTGTGTGCTTGATTTGAAAAGCATTCTTTCCAGGAGTCCCATATTGCTTTAGACAGAATATATGAGCATAGTGAGTTTTATACTTTTATTTGGAATCTACTGTATACCTTTGCTAATACACACTGGCATTTAATCTAAGTCTGTCCCTCTTTCTGTTGTGTGGGACCTGATTTGCCACAAGCAGACAGAAGGATCGGGACTGGAACAGCAAAGTGTCACAATAATGTCCATGAGCATCCCAGTTCCTTTCACAGTTAATGACTTTAGACTTATTAACCTTCCAGATAACCTATAAAATGCCCCTTGCCGTTCCTCTTTTGGAACCGAGCCGGTGTTACTTATTTTGTGGTTATGGCAGTCATCTGTATGGTATATAAACAGATTACTGACAGGACTGAATATCAGCAGATCACAGAATCGCTCAGTTGGAAAAGCCCTCTGAGATCATCGCGTCCAGCCGTTCCTGTCTACCCCCTAAACCATATCCCTAAGTACCTCATCTACCCGCTCTTTAAACACATCCAGGGATGGTGACTCCACCACCTCCCTGGGCAGCCTGTTCCAGCTTCTGACGACCCTCTCAGTACAGAACTTCCTCCTTATCTCTAACCTGAACCTCCCTTGGCACAGCTTGGTGCCGTTTCCCCTTGTTCTATCCCCATCACCTGGGAGAAGAGACCAGCACCCACCTCTCCACAAGCTCCCTTGAAGCAGTTGTAGGTGGTGCTGAGGTCTCCCCTCAGCCTTCTCTTCTCCAGGCTAAACAAGCCCAGTTCCCTCAGCCGCTCCTCATCAGGCTTGTTCTCCAGAGCCCTCACCATCCTTGTGGGATGCTATGACTTTTGGTTTGAAGACTAATATTATTTATCTACAAGTATTTTGAACTGTATAAAATGAGGAATATGCGAAAGGAAATGAAGCTGAAATCTGAGATGCAGGGGCTGTGTGTCTCAAGAGCCTTTAAAGAAGCATAGTACTATGTTCAGTTTCTGTGGTACCCAGATGAATAAAGTTCTAAGATGGAATCTTTGTGACATTTCAGTAAATGAATTATTTAACTATTGATTGATTTTTGTAATTCCTCTTGCATTTTATTTGATTTTTTCTCATTTTTGTCAATGTGCAAGTCACTTTAAATAAATGATTCTTAGGCCTTCTTCAGTGTCAAACAGGAACACTGCTGTTCAAAGGGGAAAAAAAGACTAGAAAACCAGGAGACAGTGTTGGAATATGAAAGGTATGTAGACAATTGCACTGTTGTATTCCATTAGCATTTTGGTTTGTTTTTGTAGGGGCTTTTGTGGCAATCAGTGAAGTGTCACTTCTTCAGGCAAGTTGGGAAAGTGAGCACCTTTTATGTGCCTCATGGAGAAACAGATCTTTCCACCACGTGGTGGTGGGGTGTAGAGGAGAGATGGTCAAGACAGACACAGGTTAGATGAGAAATTCCAGTTGGAAGGATTTTTTTTCCATCAGAAGAGTGTTTAAACACTGGAAAAAAGGCCCAGACAAGCTGAGAATACTCCATCCTTGAGGATTTTCAAACTTGACTGGGCAAGGCACTGAGCAGCCTATTCAAGTTGAACTGTGTTGAGCAGGAGGCTGGGCTAGATGATCATTAAGACACAGAGAAAAGGATCAATTCAACATGAGGTTTCTTCTGGCCAGTGCATTAGTAGTAATGTTGGCATTATGCATAGATAGTGTGTGGGTGTTGTGTGTCTGTGTCCTGGTTTGAGCTAAATAGAACTCATCTTCTGTTTAGTGATTTTACTTTTCAGCTGAGTCTCTTCTAAGTGGCTGAACTTGCTGGAACCAGCAGCATGGTTTTCCAGTGTGTGCTGCTAGAAACTTATAATCTCAAGGCCAATTGTCTCACCATGGGTACCGTGTCTGCACCTCTGGGGAGGGAAGTGGACCCAAAACTGACCAACGAGGTATTGCGTCCCACACACATCATACTCGGTATAAAGCCGAGGGATCATGAGGGTCTTGATCATCCTTCCATGTTGGACCCTTCCTTCTGTCTCAGTCAGGGTTTATCTGTCCAGAATAGCTCATCTTTCATAATATTGGTGTGGTGTTCATGTGCATGTGATAAATAAGAAATGAAGAAAACTGCAGTTTGTTGGTGATGCTCAGGGTTTGTTCTTTGAAGATGTGAGGGTTACTCACAAGCAACATAGGTATTGGAGGGTTACGCTGGGGTAATTCTGTAGTTAATCTTAAAGCTATGGCTGAGATGGTAACATATAGGAACACTTTTAAAGGTTATTTTTTAAAAATCCACAAGTTACCATGAAGGTTTCAAAGTAGCAGGGGATAACACTTGAGCTGAGTATCAGCAGCAGTGAAACAAAGATATTTTTTCTATGCATTGGATTTTCCACTGAAATTTGGAATCTCTTTATGTAGGGTGATTATGCATCAAAGTTTTTGTAATAGAAAGATAATTGGAATGAAAGAACTGCTTCAACATTGAATTAATTCCTTTATCGTGGTGTGCGAATATTGTTGGGTGAACAGCTTGATACCAGATTTCGGGGGTTAAATTTTGTTGAAAAGGTGAAAATGCATTTCAAGTATGAATTTTATAGTTACAATAAGTTTTGTCACTTGGCATAGATTTATTCATATAAAATACAGATTGCAGACAGGCAGGCCTGTGCAAATGTTGACAAAGTTTAAGCGAAGATATTTCAATTTATTTTTCTATTTTCTTTTATGTTTATGCTGGCATTTCAGTGAACTGTAAACAGAAAATGTTTCCTTTTGAAGGTAGTTTCTAACTTAGATTAACTGTCCATGAAATTCATAAGTTAGAATTCTGTGAATAGCTGCTGGTTTTATCCATGTTCCAAATACTTCTTACGTATTGCACTTTGTGGTCACTTAAATTGGAAGATGACTGTAGGGACCAGTACAAATAAGATGGGAACAAATATTTATTAGCTTGCATTAGTTCTACTGTATATTGCTTTTCTTCCCTTCTCTTCTTCTTTATATTTTCCTTAAACCTTATAGGAAGGAAGGAACATGTCCAGACTACAGTGGGGCACTTGTTTAGTTTTTGGGTTTTTTTTAAATGTTCAGGCACAAAGCTAATATTTTGTATTTCTGAATCTTTTTCTTGCCTGTATTTCTTTTAGCTTTTCACAAACATACAGTTACCTTCAAATGTCCTTACTAATCGAAAAAGATAATTCCTGGTGTAAGTAGCAGGTTAAGACTTTTATTTTTTTACCGTAAGGACCCTACTTTTCACTGATTTATTTCAATATGAAATTAGTAAAATAAATGATTGCGTGACGAGAGGACCATGTCTAAGCACCCTGCAGAATATACTGCTTCAGAGACTCGGAAGTATTATACCTAGACTAATTTTATTTTTATTTCACTTCTACTGGAAAGTAGTTTGTGGAAAGGATATAGCAATTGAATGAAGTGTTCTGTTAGTAGCTGTGGTGACAGTAAAGGGCTTTGTCTGGAGAAAGCATGGAAATAAAGCCAGCATTGTATATCTTTCCTTGTAAAACTGATTTCTGACTCTCTCCTTTCCTTATTTTGCTATGGTGGTTCTTCTGTTATGAATTAATAACACATATTAGGATTAATAAATATAGGTATAAATACATACTGTCTACTTCGTTTTTGCAGTAGTATTACAAGGATCTAGGCAACCTAGCAAAAATACTCTAATGAAATGAAGTATATATCTGATCTGTGACCCCCAGGGTCCTACAGACACCACCTGTCCTTCCCTTTCAGGCTGGTAACCCTTAAATCAGCGACAATGAGGGGCAGTCCTAAGATGAACTTGGGTTTTCTAAGTGAGAGATGTCTCAGTGCTGTGAACTGATGGGTCAAAAGTCAAACCTTTGAGTTGTAGATGTAGTTTTCAAGGTTAGGATTCCCAATATGATCTGTAACAGAACAGGAGTGGAATTTACATACCTTTGAGACTAGGTAGACTGTTTTAAGTAACAGAAGTATCTTGAAGGAAAATGCTTGAAATGTACAATGAGACTGAAACTTTTAGGATGCTTAGTTGAATAAAAAGGGATTTTATTTTCATGTACTTACTTGCTTTTAAGATTTTCACATGTGACATCTTTGGGTATGGCTTAGATCATTAAGTGTTTAGTTTGCTGGCATTTTTCCTCTCAAATGTTGAGGTATAGTAGAGAGAGCACAGGGTACAGTAGAGATTGCACAAAGACCCGATCTATTTTCTTCTTTCAAAAAAGATCTTTAACATCCAAGTAGAAAAGAGAAAACAGACAAGTATTGACTTGAAAATGGAGAAAATCTGTGTATCTTAGTGATTTCTCTTTAGATGGTAAACGTTTTC
>NW_010199559.1:59773-69589 GCF_000695765.1 Mesitornis unicolor
GGTATAATATTACTGTATTTCTACTCCCCAAACCTGATGCCTGGGGTCGTGCCTGGCAGCATCAGGAGCTGCGTAGAGAGAATCTAATGCATCAGGGAGTTCGTGACTCCGTGCACTCTGCTGATTTTGTCTTATTTTCTAACTTACAAAGGTACGGTAGAAGTAGATATCTTTGAAGTGTTTGCAAGGTTATTTCAACTTAAGTTAAAATATAGAATATTACCTTGGAATGTGTAAGTGTGCAATAGGTGTAAAACACTGGCCTTAGTGTCATAAATACACAATGTGAAAATACTGGTTTTCTGTGCTGCTTGATAGCACTTCAGTAAAACATTCTTGGGTAATGAATGAGGAGCAGGTTTCTTATAGCTGAACTTGAAAACACACTTTATTGCTGGAGCCGCTGTTATTTTTCTAGAGGGAAGTATGTTGTGATAAATTTCTTTCCCACTTTTTGCTCTTTGTTATTTAGAGTTGCGGGTCATTTTAGTTCTTAAATAATTTTTGTACTTGGATCTGCTTAGTAGCCAAACAGGATGAAAGTATGATTCATTAGTGCTCACAAATATGAGAATCAAAAGCTGCTCAGAATTCAGATTTGAGCACTCTAAATATTATACATAATTAATCTCATGTGAATGCCAGAAACTAGAGAGTTTGCATGTGTTGATTATACATAAAACATCTTTCATTTCCCTCAGTAAATGTCAGGTGACCCAGATGTTGCTGGCATCCTGAACACTCTCAAGACATAAAGAATAGAAAATTCTAGAGGAAACAGGCACTTCAGAGCTAAGAGAATAGATATTTTCATTGTCGCTGCTTTCTGTAAGAGTACAAATACTCTGTTTGTTGGAGTCCCAGAATGACACACATTGTACTATGCCTGGGTCTAATGGCAGTTGTCCTCACTGCAGCTCAAAAAATACCAGTGGAATTGAAGGGCTCTCTGCTCCACTGCCCTATCCAGGTACTTTAGTGTATAATTGTCTGTAGCTGCATTTCTTTGCCATTTTGTTTTGGGTTACTACGGCTCAGCTGTCCTTTTGCGTGCCACTTATGTAGTTGTCTTGATTTCCAAGCTGCAGAAATATACTTCATTCTGGAGGCTCTGTAGCAATTAGCTTTCCTAACCTAGGTGTAGTCTTCCACGCCTTCTTAATGGTGCCTCTTCTGAAGAAAGCCCTACTGAAGCAGCCTGTTGTGTTTACAAAATAGAGATTTACTGTAAAACGGCTGGCTAGCTGTTGCTTTGAGCAGCTGAGCCTCGAACGGGGCTGCACTGTGGGACTAAGGAGGCAGGAGAGGCTGCAAAGTTGGGTACAGAGGGTGTGAGTGTTTGCCATGAAGAAGTTTGGGCTAAGCTTGTGTGGGAGGTTTTAACCCTGAACCCCTTGGAGGCTTTGGAGCCAGGAGGTCCACTGTCATCTCAGAACTACCTGCCGTTTCTTTGGCCATGGAAAAAAAAAGCTATTTTGTTAAAGTCCTTGGGGCAGTAAAATTCATTCTGGCCTCTACTGTTGAGCAGTAGTATGGCTGCCCTGGAGAAAACCTTGTTCTGAAATAAAAACTATCAGAACTTGCAGAGGTTATTTAATTAGCTTTTTAAATACCGGGTAATAAAGACTGTTTTACACCCCTTGAGTAAAATGAACATCTGTGAAGGTGTATGTGCAAGCAATGAGCTACTTTTAGTACATTGGCAGTCAAAAGGTAAGAAATCCCATGGGGCCAACAACTGTATTCTCATTCTAGAACACACAGTTCACACTTTAGAACTGTGGTTTCATTTTTACCTTTTCATGCTGTGTAAGTTTGCAAGAAGCTGTAAATATCAGATGGAGTTGCTAATGCATGAGACATGATGATGCTGAGAGTGTGGATTTTAGTATGTGTCCTTAAAAAAGATACTTAAAAATTTGGGTATTTCATATCCAAAGTTATTTTATATTGTTCATTTAGTCATGTAACGTGTCTTTGCTTCGGAATTTGTATGTGTATCTGTAAAATTATTGTAGTTTTAGAAAAGAAACAACTATAAAACTACAATAAGTAGATTTAAGCTATATTTGCAGAACTCTTATATGTCTCTTGCTGCTGCTGGAGAAAATTTAGGAAAATACCACAAAGTTTTATTGTTGTACAGAAAAGCATTTTGTTATGTGAAGCAACAATTCCAGGGAATACAAATTATTCTCCATTAGCCTCCCACACTGACCGCCACACTGCCAAAGCAGTAAAGCTGCCCCACAAGGTCGCTGATGAGAACAGGAAAGACCCAGAAACATCTGGTAGAAAAATGCATTCCAGGTTTCTGCATTAGCTTACTGCCCTTGCCAAGGCTGGAAATTGGTTTTGTGAATGTGCAGGTGTTTTCTAGTGGAGTGTAATTCTGTCTCTTTGTTCACATACATGGACTGCCATGTATTTGCTTTCTATAGCCATTTTTCGCATACCCTTTACAAGCAGTCCACAAATCCCATTAACTTTCAAGAACTGTTGAAAACAGTTGTTACAGCGTTGTGCTGCCTAGAGTGCTACGACTGTTGCGAAGGCAGTAACTGTTGATTAACAAAAAGTAAATAAAACGTTGCTCAACCACTTCTGCCAAGGAACTGCCCAGCAAAGGAGGCCTGCTAGGGAGGAAACCCTGTGAGGCCTGCCAGCAAGTTTCTCCCAAACGGCGTCCTGGCGTTTTGGCTAGCAGCCAGTAGCTGGTGCCAGATATTTCCTTTCTTTTTAGTAAACGTTTTCAGTGCAATGCTGCAGACTCTGAAAAGCCTAGAAGAGAAGCGCCAATTCACAACTGTTTGCTGGACTCTGCAACAGCAGGCAGTGGTGGTGGTTCACAACCTTCGGTTTTGTTACTGTGTTCTAGTGAAAGGGTAATTGGTCATACCATAGCATTTTTCCTTAAATAGAAGTTAAATCCCTTCTTTAGAAGCAAACATAAACTTTTTAAAAATAAACAAACCGCAAAAAAACCCCACAGAAAAACCCCCACCAAAAAACCCCAACGAAACAAAACCAAACAAAAACCCCAAAACGAGACACTCAAAAGTGGTATGCTTTGTATTTAACTGTTTTTAACTGTATTTAACATTTTGCTGCTGCTCAGACTTTGTCTGGAGTCATAATACTCCTGTTCTTTGGAAAAGACACATGGATTTTAGAGTTGCAGCTACCCTGAGTAAGCCTTCTTGCCTCCTTTTGCTCTACTGAACGTTCAGAGGAGTTGTTAAAGGTCTCTATACAGCATTTTTTACTGTCTACTAATTGTATTTTCAGCTACTGGAGTTCTGTCAGTGCATATATAAATGAAATTAATTTCTGCTTTGGCACAGAAATAGGTGTTACATTAATTAGTCCATTCTGTGCTTACACGGCTTCCTGAGAGGACTTGGGAACAAATGCTGCCTCCCCCTATGCTGCCTCTAAAAATTGGTTGCAGTAACAGTAAGTCAGAAGCTGAGTCAATACTTCCTTTTTCCTTGAACTGTACCCTTATGAAGCTCCTTACTTACAGTAAATCATCAAAAAAAAAAAGCAAGGAAGTAACCATAATCATTCTCCTGCCCCCTAAAAAAGAGCAAAAGGTAGGATTGTTCTGCATCTTCACCATAAAAAAGCCCATGCTAGCACTGCTACCTTGATGTAAATTAGTGTGCATATAAGCAGTGTTTTCCAGCTAATCCTGACTAAGCTTCATCTCCACCAAAATGTGATCTAGACATGAATGGATTTTTCAGCCGGCAACATCTTGTACAGTCAGAAGTACAAAGTGCCCTAACAGATTGTGTGCAGTACATGAGCTTTACAAGAGTCCAAGCAGCAAGTGAGCAGGAAAGGGATTTACAGATTACCAAATCTAATAGAATAATGAGAGGGATAGAAAGGAAAAATAAAGGTCTGAAAATGGATGGAAGCATGGGGAATAGAGAGTGCTGCAAAAGGAAAGCCTGGAAATTACTTTCTGGAATTGGAAGTGATAGCCGGACAATTTTTTTTAAAAAGGTCTTGTACCAAAAGTTTTCTTTTTCCTTTTTAAAATATTAATAGATTAGACATGTTTCTGTTTCCATCCTTATGTTCATACTGCAGGGTTTGGTTTGTTTTCCTGCTTTACTCTTTCATCCTAATTAGGGTCTCTAAAATTAATCCTTATTCAGCCTTTACAATTCTAAATTGACTGGGCCAGATTCCGCATTGAGTTTTACTTGGCTGGATAACAGTGAGGTGTGACTGGAATCCCTCCGTGGTCATTACCAAGTTAATGCTGTTGCACTGGTACCGGTTGAGCCGTTTTATCACTGAAGTGATTTTAGACTTACACTTTGTACAAAGTCAGCCTCTAGCTCTTTGTGATTTCTTGCTTTTAACGTACACGTGTGTTTTCTCGGAGCAAATAAATACCTGCATATCCCATCTTGCAAAAAGTCCTTCTTCCTGCAGCACGCTGCCGTAACGAAGCAAACCTCAGGGCTGAGGACCAAATGCAGTTTGGTGGGGCTGTTATCATTCCAGTGTAAATGCGAGTGCTTTCTTTGGGTTTACAGCAACAACCCTTCTCTGTGTTTCCGTGTCTTGTTATCTGTATCGTGCTGTGTCGTAGAGAAAGCTCTCAAGGCTAACACTCTATATTTTCTGTATAATGAAAGGCTTTGCATTTACCAGCCTGTGTGAGTACAATTCAGAAACTTCTTCAAGTTTATCCCTGAGTGAAGGTGGTGTTCAAGGAACAGATGGGTGCATCCTTGTTTGTCTGACATTCAACAACTCTCTGTTCTAAGGATACTCCAGTTTCGTAGTTTGACCATGAATGTGTAACTTAGATACTAGGAATAACACAGCATTATTGCAAATTGAATAAAAATGGAAACACATCACCTGTGTAAGAGTGCGAGTAATTATCAAATAGGAGGATTGAGTTTGAATCCAAATTTTTAGGTTTGGTTGGGTTTTTTTAGTACTAAACGGAGAACTCAGGCTGTTGTTTTGCTGGCCGCTGACAGCTAGCACTTCTGTTATGACTGCTTAGAAGTCTTTAATATGTAGATGGAATTCCCAGTTTTTAATATATCTAGATTTTGATGTAAGAAAAAGGTTTAATTGTTAAAAAATACAAGTAACATAACAGCTACAAAATATAAGCGGACTAAAGCTCCAGCTCTTTTTCCTCAGTAAACCTCAGTATGCTTTAAATATGGGTTATATCAGCGTGCACAAAGAGGTGGTCAATAGACAATGGATGTCGTGCTTAGGAATATTGTCCAGTGGCAGACTTAGGGCTGGATCGAGGGTTGGACCCTAATGGGCCTTAAAGGTCTTTTCCAACCAAAACCATTCTGTGATTCTGCTCGATTTAACACCTATGATCAAAATAATCCCCAATAAGATATTTTTTGTTTGTTTCTATTCCGTAGTGGGCTACAATGACGAAATGAAAAACTTGCGGTCTTGTTGAAGAATTTTTCTGCTAAAATTTCAAATTCTTGGTGTCTGACTTCAATGCTGAAACATGCTTGCTCAAGCAGTTTTTATTTAGCTTGGCTTTGTAAGTGGCTCTTTGTGCATTGGGAGCTACGTGTTGGTACTAAAAGTGATGTCACGAGGCTGAGATGCATTTCTCTTACAGAAATATAAATAATCTATCTACCTGAATATGGATCTTCTGCAGAGTCTGAATCCTTCTTACAGAACTCCTGCCTGTCCAATTATTCCTTACTCTAAACTGGTACAGATGGTTAATCCAATTAAATACATTCATTTTTAAATGTAACTCTTGGACTTTAATCTGGGTTAAAGCAAAAGCTAGTCCACAATAATATCTGTGACAAAAGGTCAAACACTGTACATAGATTATTATTTTTAATTTGTCATATAGAAACTTTTCCCTTATATTGCTGATTATCACTAAAATAACTACTTAAATGACTTTCACTGAAATACACTCTGACTAAATAACTTTCATATGGCATTAATTCATGCTCCAAACTAAGATTCTTTGAAGAGATGCATGTGTTTCCCTCTAGATAATGTCTTTAAGTAGACTGTTCTTAAATTATTCTCATCTGGTTTTGTTTTGGTGTTTTTGTGGGTTTTTTGTTTGTTTGTTTTTAAATTTTTCTTGCTCTTCAGCAGCTGAGTTGCCTTGATCTTCTCTTAACCAGTATTTTGAAGTGCAGTTATTCTTAACAGTGACCCTTACCCTTCTGTAAAGAAGTGCCAAACTGCTCTTTGAGGAAGGATATGTGTTTTGTTACATAGTAAGACATTCAGGCTAAGAGACAGAATTGAGAAAAACCTACTTCAGGTGTGACAGTTTTGCTAACAATATGAGTGTTTAGGTGCCTTCAAACGAAACATAAAGAGTTTCCAAGAGGTTGTTTGTGTGGTGGAATCTAATGATGTTGGATGCAGCTAAAGGACATTCTGTTGGCAAAAGCAGTGGAAAGAAGATCCTAATTCAGGTCTCAATGCATGAGAATGGGCAAGCAGAGTGGAAAGGTGAGGCCCGTAGGACTGGTGGTGTGAAAGCTCAACTGTTTTCCTGTTGTAGTTACCCCCAAAACTATGCCTGGCTGCGTAACGAGGATTGTCCATTGCACAGATGGGAGCCATTCTCCCCTAACATGTTTTCTGATTCTCAGCCTTGATCTGTAGGGAGCACCCTCTGAGTGAAGCATAACCCCAGAGTTTGTTTAAATCACGATATTTGTTACAGGATTAATTCTGTACCCCGTGGTTTTGTCACTGTGTTAGTCCGCCTGTCTCATCTTTGTTTCCTTCTCATCCCTGTAAGCCTTCGCTCCCTCCCCACCATTCTAACTGTACCTTTTTGTCTCCTTTCTTTGTATCAGCATAAAAGCAGACCATGAAGCTGTCTCTCCATCTTGAAACAGAGTGTTGCTGCCACATTTTGTGACAACTCTTCTCCTCCTGACTTCACCTAGCAAATGATTTTTAGCAATAGAAAATGCAGTGCACTCTTCCAGGAAGCACTCTTTTGTTTGCTGTGACAATTCAGCTGCACTAAAATCCATCTGTGTACAGAGTATTTTGCATATGTTCTGTTGTGGTGCCAAGTAAAAAGGAGTGTTAGGGTCATTGTCAGATCTTCAGCCTTGAACTCTTTTGTGCTGCATTTGTTCCTGTGTATGGGAACATTACTACTGCAGGAGAAGCCTGATGCTCAAGTTAAAGAAATGGTTTGGAACAGCATGATGGTCACCATCTCATTTCTAAAAATAAGATGGGAAAAGAATTCAGCCCTGGAGTCTTGCTTGGTCTTTTGTCCTGGAAAGCATGGGGAGAGAAAACACCTTTGTGTTTCTGGTAGGGAAGGCCCTCTGAGGCCATTTACCAGAAGACAGGCTGGATTAATAGAAGGTCCTGGCTCTCCTTGCTTTTACATATTAAAAAGACATAGACATTCTGTTCCTAAAGGCGTAGAGAAGATAAAGGCATCTCTTAGACCTTCTTCAAAACAACAAAGAAGAAAGTGGAAACTTTTAGACTAGAAAGTGCTCTGCAACATAAGTCTTCTTCTCTGGAGACATTCAGAACCCCCCTGGACTCTTTCTGCGTGGCCTGCCCTAGGTGATCCTGCTCTGGCAGGGGTTGGACTGGGTGATCTTTCAAGGTCCCTTCCAACTCCTGACTTTCTGTGATGAGTGCAACCAGTTTTGGT
Organism: Mesitornis unicolor; assembly: GCF_000695765.1. NCBI lineage: Eukaryota > Metazoa > Chordata > Aves > Mesitornithiformes > Mesitornithidae > Mesitornis > Mesitornis unicolor. The sequence continues at coordinate 67,464 of NW_010199559.1, forward strand.
GGTTTTTTTGTGGAACAGCCAATAATTGCAGAAATCAACATCCAGAAAAATGTGTAAAGAACTTTGATAAAGGATATGCTCCTGTCTTTATACTGATACCAGTCAACATTATGTTTTAAAACATTTTTCTTCTAATTCAGCATATTAAAAGATGACCTATTTATTCTGTTTATTGTGAAGAATAAAAAGGAAATTAAAAGATACCTTGAAAGATTTTTGCCGCTTCACAATTGCTCCTGTTTCTGCCAGGAGTTAAAAAAACAACGATAAAGCTACTGAAATGATACACAGATCTTTTCAGGTATAACTGTCGCATAGTCTATTTGGTTAGCAATGGTTGATATGTATGGACTTCTAGCTGTTTAATGTTTTGGATTATGTCTGTCCTTTGTGAGAAAAATCGCTCCGTTTAAGCCCAGTCATAAATAACAAGAGCGTGAAGTGTGCTTTTTGTGTCCAGTTGTAAATAACGAAAGAGTGCTTTTTAAGAAGCCTACTACACTGATTAGAATAGGATTCTGCTATTAGCTTCAGAATGGTCACGCAGACAACAAAACAGTGAAGAAGTGTACTGCAATGTAGTATCCCTTGCATGCATCCATCTTCGTCAGAGGCCGTATGGCAATGTGAATGATTTTGTTATTTTGCAAAGGAAAGTGGAGCTTAAGGGGAAGAGCATAATGACATTAAACGGAGGCCTTGTTATTGAACATCTTAGAAGGAATCTTGTCAGCTCAGGGTGTGAGATGATAACTTACCAGAGCTTTATTAGCTAACCTGTTTGACTTCTGGTTGATGTATAATACAGTGAGTGCAAATGGCATGCAACACTGTCATGTTTTAGGGCTGGGCTGGCTACTAAATGATAGACAGATGATGCTCTCTATTAACCCCTCTGCCCTCCCCAGAAGGGGAAGAGAAAGAGAATAAGAGACCTATGGGTTGGAAAAGAAAACTAACAGGTTTAATGAAACAATAATAATAATAGCACAAGATAATATTGTAAATAGGAAAATAATGAAATATATACAAATATATACAAAACCAATATCAATATGACCCTCCTCCCTCTCCCCAGTGACGATTACATCACCAGAGACACTGCAGAGCAGGGCACTGGAAAAGTCCCAGACTGGACCCAGCAGTGGGTGGGAACAGGATGCAGGAACTGGATTCAGGACCACACGGATCGGGATGGAAGGCAGACCAATTAGCAGGGTTCCTCTTGGTCGTCAGCCATGGCAGAAGAAGAGACTTGGCTCTTGTGATCCCTCAGCTTTATACTGAGTATGACGTGTGTGGGATGGAATACCTTGTTGGTCAGTTTTGGGTCATCTGTCCTGTCTGCTCCTCCGTGCAGATGTGACACCTCACTTACAACATCCCAGTACAGCACCCATGATGTGGCAGTGGCCTTGATCTCCATAGGCACAGGTGTAAGCAGAGCTATATTTACATACAATACCTAATAGTAACTATGAACATCAAGCATGGTCACTTGTAGAAATGAACACTGTCTGCAAAAATATGCCTTTAGTTTCAGAAAGTACAGTCACTATGAAGAGACTGAACTGAAACAATAGAGAATTAGTTCTATTTAGCTCAAACCGGGACAAACATAAAGGAAATGTTTTCACTTTGTGATTTAGGCAGTTGTTTGTTTTTGTTTTAGCACAAAACATCATTCTTTAATAGCACAGCAACCTAACAAGCTGCCTTCTTCGGAATGCACGTGTCCCACAGCTCCTCCATGACATTAACTTTTTGTATGTGCTTCTGCCTTACCTGCTGGGTTAGAAAAGGTCGATCTTTGTCGCATTCAAACAAAAAGAGCTGCCTTCCCAGGAGATGGGCACAGATTTTACCCCAGTCCACATACACTCTGGGGTTCTCTTCGTTTTAAAAATGGCAAGAAAACCTTATCCCATAGAGAAGCAACTTAGGTTTGAAGTTGATTTGGGAATCACAAAAGGCTTTCAAAATCTTGCTAGGAATGGGAGGATTCAGTAGCTCAATGCAATTAAGGTTAAAGGATTAATTAAAAAAATCATAAGTCTCTGGTAGCCTTGAAATCAACTCTGTTGTCTCAACCATTTTTCTGCAATTTCTTAATTATTCATTTTATA
>NW_010199560.1:0-20859 GCF_000695765.1 Mesitornis unicolor
CCTTCCCTTCCCTTCCCTTCCCTTGTAAAAAAGAGAGGGTTTTTTTCCAATGAGGATACAACTTTTGTCCAGATACAGACAAACAGCTTAAAAAAGAATTGTGAGCATTTTTTACTTCTTTTTTTATAGTTCATCAACAGTATTCTTCAGCCATTCTGTGCATCTTACCAACGTATTTATTATGTCTATGCTTTGCCTGTAAAAACCCCAGAGTGTCCACACCTTATAAACCTTTTGTTTTATTCTGTATTTCAGATAGGAGTCTCTGTGGATAACATTTTATACTTTGGATGCCAATTCACTGTGTCTGTGCATCTTATGTGTTCTTTTTGACATAACCCTGCAATAAACACCTCGAACTTGCACAAGTGCTTTATTAAATTGTCTCATGGTGATTCTTACATTAGCAGTGTACAAATACACATTCAGTAATGAAAAGTAGTGAACAGCAGCCAAAACTTATTTAACACATATGTGCAAGAATACCTTAGTTTTTAAAAAAAATTTAGACTGTACAGATGTCCAAGTGTTCACATTAAGTGAAAAATTGTCCTCCTTTATTTAATATTCCAGACAAAACATTCTTTAAATGTTCTTCATGAGAATCAAATCCAAGTTGTTTCAAAGGCCAAATTCACAGAAGGTGAGACTGATTAGAAAAGAAACAAGTCAGAAGGATACATCCTGACAGCAGCTCCTAACTCTGCCTATGGAGAGTTACAACACTGGCTCACTAGGTGCAGAAGCAATTGACACCAGTGACCTGCTCAGAGGTCCCCTTCTCAATGTTTGTCTGCATTCTCAGCTCCTTAGGTTGCTTTGCTGTGCCTTGGAGCATCTGGAGGAACAAAGCCAGTGCCCCAGTCTGTGTTTCTAGGTCAGCTCTGCAGAAAGCAAGCCATGGCAACTAGTATGGGAGTCATGAAAGAAAATACGGCTTAGGTGGCAATACCTTGATGTGTAAAGGTAAATGACGACATGGCATCAGGGCTTCTAATACAAAGTGAGAGAGACTGGAACATAGACTAGGATCTTTGTGGCAGTGGGACGTGCAGTAGATTAGTGGAGATAGATAAGGACTTGGTTTTGAAGACCTGTTTTTGGGAAATGGGGAAGGAAGTAGAAGGTAGGAGGAAGTATAGGAGGATGGAGGAAGTTAGTTCCTGTGCATGTGAATCTCCATTAAGCCAAGAGCTATTACTGTTCCATATCAAAGGGTATTGACCAAGATTTTTCCTAGTTCTATCTTTTCTGTTCTTTCCCACCCTGAAGGAAGTTCACATTCCATGCTCTGACAGATATTTCAGAATTAGTTGTAATCACAATTGGTGCAATGGCTTTTATGCAGGGTAAGAATTATCATAATGCAGCATACCCTAAAAACACTGTATTCTGGTCCTCAGTCCAGAGAGAATCCTTTCATCGCATTTAAATTACGACTAAAATACATTTACAATGCTTCAAGCAGAGCAACATTCAATCCATAACTTTTGATTGGGTTTGTCTTTTTTTTCTGAAGTTTATTATAGTGTGCAAATTTTGTTATTTCTCCTAAAGATTATTATCTAAAATTATTTTGGTTAGAGTTAGGACTTCTGCTAAGTAAGGAAAAAATTTTCACCATAATTTTCATTTTGCTTTGCTCTTATTTCTTGCTTCCAACATAAATTTTAGCTGTACAGTGATAGACAGCCCAAATTATGCCAGTCTGTGATCTGGGAAAACTGATGTTCATTGAGGATGTGGAATTCTAGATATTTATATACAATTGCCCCAGTTAAATCAGAAGATCTCAAAACGAAAGCATTAAATCTTCTCATCTTTCATAACAAGACTGTAACTGGTGAGTTTTTGTAGGGAGAACCAAGCTGAATTCAGGATTTGCCTGGATACATGGTTTTCCTTTGATAAAGATGTCACATTTTGTCATTTCAAAAATACATCTCTATTACAAATATTCCCCAGGACCAACTTTAAGCATCCAATAAACATCAAACCACTTAATCATTAACTTAATTTATGGCTATATATTCTCCATGGCACCTTAGGACAAATTAAAATTTGTCAATTTTTGAAATGCAACTTGAGTGAAACATGCCACCTTCTCTTTGATATACTGTAGGTGAAATGTGCATAAAACCAGTAACCAGAAAGCTTGTTTAGCCTACCACTTCTCTATTTTTTCTCCCTATTCTTACTGCTGAACTTGTAGCCACAATGGGCTCTTAAGACTGTAAGTTGCAGCACACTAATGTGTCAGGTTTTCAGTAAAAATAAACGAGCTGGGTTTCTGCCAGAGAGCAGCTTTTCAAATCTGGCTTTATCATCCATTCTGGTGGTATTTTTATCTGACCAGGGATGACATACATGTACAGGCTTTGCTTTTTATCCCTTCTTATATTTCAAAGCTTTTTCCTTCCTCAGACCTGTCATTGACAATCCTTTCGTGTTTTCCTTGGTGCCTCAGAGGCTTAATGGTCCAGCACAGTAGCTGAACCTTTAGAAATTTCTTCTATTCCTCTGCAGAGACTGCTTCAGTAAGAGCCACAGAGCTGTCACCATGAAAAGTGAGAGGCCCGTATGGTTAAACGTTCCTTAGTGTTTTCATTTCTGAAAGCAGCGGAATGGATTTCTTTCAGCCACACAATTGCCTTACAGCTGTGCATGGTCTTCTTGTGGTCATGTAATGGGGTGAAGCTGTGTTTGGGAGTTAGCTAATTCCCCTTGTTTTGCTATGGGCTATTCGTTTGCTGAATGGCTTTATAGTTAACAGTTGAAAAAATCAATTATTTGGAATCCTATTAATGTTAAATACTTAAACATCTAATATGAGCATGTAATTCAAATGCCGTTAAACAGTTATTAAATGTCAAATATCAATTAATGATTGACAGAGCATTCACTAATTAAGTAGAAATCCTTGGGCTACTGTGAACTGTAAATTCACTACAAATAAAATATTGGGGGATTTTGAGGCATTTTAAAAGCAATTTTCCATACAACTTGCTGTAAGCTCAATAGTCTTACTTTAAAATTAATTTAGTGCCTGCTCCTCCAAATATTGCCATGAACAGCTTGCTGACTGTAATATTCAAAAAGATGTGCTACTTGCAAGAGTAAAAGCTTTGCAAGTTATGGACATTCATCTTCTTGAAAAACAGTGATGTTTTTTTTTTACATTAATACCTCTTTCCTTCAGTCTGTGTCCCGTGGCTTTAGCAATTTTCTCACCTCTGAGAAAGTTTGTTTGAATTTTTTCTTCCTTAGATTAAGCTGAGATGTTTATTTATTTTGGAGAAGCCTATTTTGTGTAAGCCTAGCTGTTAATGATTTTACATAATTGTTCATGTATAATAATTTCATACATGTTTTATTAGTGGGGCTGTTACATAATGTTATACCTCACAATCATAAAACACATCCTCATACAAATTTGCATTGCACAGATTCAAGGGGTACTTTTTTGGTGGTAGTGTAAAAAAAACCCTAACCTCTCCTTCTCAATACTGTGTTTTTGCTGTTTCTTTTCACCCTGCTTACACAGAGGAACTAGCACATATGACAGTTTGCTCAGATCCTTAACAGTGGACTTTTGCGTCACATGTTGTGTTAGATGAGGACAGTCTGCAATCTAGAAAAAAGTGGTATTTTAATGGTTGTTTGGATGTAGATCCAGTGGATCCTAAATTATTCAGTCTTCTCTTTAATTTTCTCCAACTAGAAGGAATGAAGTTGGTCTAAGGAGGTGATAGGTGTAAAGGTGATTTTTTTAAGGTTTTATTTTATTTCTAAGCTGACGCATTAGAATTTTTCCATCTCACTACTGGCTGGAGATTTCTACCATGTAGCCACCCCAGTAGAAGAGTGAGATGAAGATATATTGTTGACCTGATGTTTTTTAACTGATATGTTCTGCAAGTTGCCTGCATGAATTTGTGGTATCTATGGCAACTTCTGTTAATGGAAGGTTTGCAATATCAGGGCCTCTGTGTTAATAAGGACTACTTCATCACCTTTGGTTTTGACATACAATTTTGAAATACAATTTTTCATCATTTGCCTGTTAGGTGTTGTTCTCAGCAGTCCATTATGTTGCTTAAAACAGTCAGAGATAGCTACTGAGTGAATGGCACAATACTGAGCAATTAAAACTCTTGCAGTAAGTGTTACCAAAAGGAGAAGCTAAATGACTTATTTCTGCTGGAGGCCAGATCAAATGGAAACCTCAGCTGCTGCACAAAATCTGATATAATAGATCTCTGTTTAGAAATTATTTCCTGTCCTTTCTTTCCCTCACTCTCAGCAAATTAAAGAACAGTTTCTAAAATCTTTAGCTCTCTCTTTATTCTCTATACAGACCAACTGAAGCTGTAAGGATTTGAAGAGTAAGGCTGTGTGTAGCAAGAACATGAACATCTGAATTCTGCTGTCAGGGCAGTATTGGGACTACAGAAGTGCTAATGGAAAACAATTAGAAACGAGAAACTAATGATTTAAGAACTTTTTTTACCACATCTGCAACCTGGGGACGTAACTGAAAACATGCACAGTAATAGGAGTTGGAAGAGACAAATCAAGCTTTCTGAGACTTATTTGAATACCACGGAGTGATCAGCATTCTGCATGTAAGGACTCCAAATAACTATCCTCTTCGTAAAAGCCTGTGAACCCTGTAGGGTTTGACAGACACATAGCTGTATGTGTTCACAGGTACACAGAGCTGCCAGAAGAAGAAACACAAGATTTTAACAGATTTGATGAGTGTCCTGTACTGATTGTAGCTGATGTGTCTGGCTCCTAAGGTGTTTTTCATGTTTTGTTTGAGCAACTCAACAAATCTACAGCGCTGCGGAGGTTTTCTTGCTCTTTTATTGTCATTGAAAATTGTTGTCGTACCTTTGGGATGCAGCCCATGTGTTGTAAAGCAGCTAAAGTGTGAAGTTATGTAAGGAAAGCTGGTGAAGCAGACTGTTTAGGTTCTGCCCGCTACAAAAGGCTGTTAGGCATTTTTGAAAGTGCATGCAGCTGGCAATACAGTTGAGAGAAGTGCTGATGTAGATTCTGGATGGTTGCAAACATACTAGCTATAGATCACTGACTAAAGAGGCATATCTGATTACATTTACATATCTCTTCATGTTGATTAAATGGCAAGTCATCACAGAAGAAGCCATAAGACTAGTAAGTTGTCAAGTTTTTACTCAAACCATTGTTCAGGACATTTCAGACTGGAAAGGAACAAAATACCTAACCCTTGCTTATGCCTCTCATCAGACAAATTATAGTGAAGGACATTGTAGGCCAAATTTTTTAAAAGTAGCTCCTTGGTGTCTAGAAATGAGCTTGCATTCACATTTCTTGAACAGTGTTACCAGTAGGCCAATGCGGTTTGACTTTGCCCACACAAAAACTATTGCATGCTAATGATACCTTCAAGAATGTGCATGTGCAATCTTATGTGTTGACAATGTGGACTGTTTTGAGAAACCTTTCAAACTGTAATCCAGAAAGACACTTCAATCAAGATAAGTTCATGCGACTTGTTTTTTGTGATTTTGTATGTTTCCAAGAATATTTTGTTAGCAGCAGAGCTTTGAAAATACTTGGACTCAAAGGGATTTTATCAGTAAGCTGTACTCAGACAGTGAAGCAGTCACAATGATCTCTGCCTTCTCTTGAAAAAAATAAAAAAAATGTTTGGGGGGACAAATGAGAAGAAAAAACAAAAAAAACCTAATGCTAAATCCTTTGCTTTTTTTACACATCAGGAACAGAAAAGAAACCAGAAATTCTGTATAGCTAAAGGCAGATGAAATATAAGAGGAAAAAATCAAGCCAGAGCAAAAAAAAAGTTAAATTAATGCTTTGCACTCCTGATTTATCTTGAAAGAGCTTGGTTCCTGCACCAGAATCATTTTTTGAGAGGTACTGGGGGATTAAGTCGTTTCAAGTTGAATTGAGAGAAAAGACAGCATAAAATAAATTGCCAAAATAAGTAATAAAAAATAATGAAGATTTGTTAAGAGTTTGAGGGAGCTCAAAACCCAAATAGCTGAGTTGGTAAGCTGTAGTATGTAGTCTCATGATTAAAACTGCCTTCATATCACAAAATTAGAAGATGGTTAATGTAATGCCAGTTTTTGAAGGAGGTTCCAGGAGACAGTAATGACAGACTGCTTTTATGAAAAATATTGGTAGACACTCTTCTGAAAAAGGAACTATTGTTCATATAAATAAATAGTAGACACTAAGGAATAGATAAACAAATGTTGCCTTGAAAAATTGTTGTAGTTCTTTGAAGAAGATGTAAGCACATACACAGGGGACATGCCATTGATATGCTCTGCTTGGATTTCTACAAAGTATTTGACAAGGGCCTTCCTCAAAGAGTCTTAGAACAATTCAGCTGTCATGTCATAAAGAGGAAGGCCATCGCATTTTTATTAACTGACTTTGAAGGTGGAAAGCAGAGAGTTGGAATAAATGGTCAGTATTCTCAAAGGGAGAATTTTGGCAGTAGAGTCCCACAGTATATTTATTGAGGCTACTCTGTCCATAAATGATCAGGAAAAATGAGTAAACAGGAAGGAAACAAAGTTTTCTGATGACAGTAAATGATTCAGTGGAGTAAATACAAAGGCTGACTGTGAAGATCTGTGCAGAGTTGATAATAGAATAGCAGATTACATTTTCAAGTGATAAACAGAGGAGAACAAACAGTGTATAGGGAATTATTAGGGAAAAAATAGGCAGATCATTGTCACATTAGTTCACAAAGCTGTAGCACATCTGTGCCTTGAAAACTTTATATCAGTATTTGTTCCCTCTTCTAAGAACTGGTAAAATAAATAAGAAGCAATACAGAGACAGACTACATACCCAAAGTTACAGAATTGCTTCTGCATGAGAAGTGATAAAAATTAAGTATCCTCTTTTGCCCTATGAAAACAGATATTTGAGAATGTTTTAAAAGAAATCCATCAAATGATACGTGAAAAGGAGGTAAACAGAGATGCATTATGATTTGTGGAGTTTCTTTTAATTTTTGTCTTCTCTAGTACAAGAACACGTGAAAATCAGGTGAGTTTATCATGCACCAGATTCAAAATAATCAGATAGAGGTGGTTCTCCATAGACTATGTGGTTATCTATGGAAAACATTTCCACAGGATGTTGTAGATGCTGAAAATATATGTGGACTCAAGGGAAAACTGGACAAGATTTTCAAAGATAAATTAATAATTGATTATTAATAGAGGGACATACTTCTAATTCACAAAGTATCTAACTTTGATTTTCTAGGGTGTTAGGACAACTGATGTGTGATTGTTCTCTTCTCTAGACACCTGTTAGTTACTGTTGGAGAACACATCCTGAACTAGATTGGTATGTGTCATTCTCAAATTTCTTAGATTCCTCTGTTCTGGAGGGTAACTGAACAGTATAGCATCAAATACAGTAGGAGGAGGAATTGAATTACTTTATTTTGGAAATATTTCGTGGCAGGATGTTAAAGATATTCAAGAAAGTCATACTGGAGGAATTGTTGCCATTTTGTTTGTCCTACAGTTTAAAAATATAAGATCCAGTAGACGAAGTTCTACTGTGTTAATCAGTCTTTGTTAAGATAATCTCCCAGTAAAACATTAGACCTTAAGATGGAACCTCCTTTGAAACTTAGGAAGAGAAGTAGCACAAGACATAGGTGAAGCCTTTAAAAGGTCTTAGTAGATGTCATATCAAGAGAAAAATGACAGCATTCATGGCAGATTCTATCACAGGACCAGAAGATTCTTAGCTGCCAGAAAGCCAGGAAAGGGCAGCAGCAGCAGAGCAGCTTGCTTCCATACTGTTCCTTCAATTTTCTAAAGGCATCGTGGTATGTAGTCTGCAGTTTATCTACCTAAAAAAAAAAATAATGAACACATTAGACATCCACTGGAACTGCTGAGAAAGGAGTCTCGCCCAGTCATCACCCTTACCTGTACAAACAATAGCTGTCATACGTGATCAGATTACCTGCCAGAAACATACTATGCTTGTATATGAAATAGATGTTAATAAAATAATTGAATAATTACATGTTTAAAATATTCTAATTCTAGTTTTATAATTAAAATCACTTCCTGTTTGGTCATGTGCAAAAATAACTGTTTAATTGGCATTGAGATTTGGATTACTCAGATACAACATGTGAATTTATAGTTAGAGTTGACTTGAAAATAGTATATAATTCCTACTAACTTTTTTGAAAGAAAAACTTTCTGATATTGACTATTCATTGGCACAAGTATTTGGGGATTTTCCTCAAAACATAAGAAAAGACTTTTGGGTATTATTTAATTAAAATGCTAGAAAGTTTAAAATTAAACTGGGCTGAGTGGCATTTTTAGCTCTAAAATCTTTCAGTGCTCTTTTTTTTAATATCACTGCTTACTGCTTATTTCCTGTGAACAAGCATTGATTCACTCAGTGCCAGCTCTTCTCTAACATCAAAATAAGAATTCACAGTGCAGAAGAATTTGAACCAGATGGGAAGGACATGTCCCATATATATATGTTTATGTGTGTGTGTATGTATGGGATTTGAAGAAAATTGAAGGAAAAGTATGTTTCTCAAATTCTAAACAATATTAAGAGCAGGATTCATAGCCTATGGTTATTATGGGACTATTTTACTGGGATATAGTGGATTCTGCAATGTGATTAACATTCCCGTATTTCTTTTATGGAAATTGCATTTGCATGAACAAATAGAAAAATTATGTGTTATCCAGATTCCTAATCTGAATGTACAGACATTTGGCTGCAGACATAAATATCTCCTCTGCCACATTCATGGATTTAATGACACTCAGCTTTGCTGTACAGGAGAAAGACGCTTGCTTTATGATTACATCTACTCTTATATGCCTGTTGAATGAATTAGGGGGTCACACTATTGACTCTGTGGTGTGTCTGCCAAGGGACAGTACTAGCTGAGAAAGACTGTTTGGAGAGATATGTTCATCCCTTTTTAAAGACATGGAAACTGTTGTGACTTAGACTACTTCTCCTGTAATGCAGATCATGAGGTCTGCCTGTGTCTGTCATGGTGTAACATCTCATGCCCTGAATACCAGACTTCTGGAAGAGCTTTTCCTAGTATTTCTGGAGGATGTTATTTCAAAGTTTAAGATTTCCCTCTCAAGGGAAATTCTGATGCCATAAGAAAGTTTAAACATTGACTCAGAAAAAAGATTAACAATTTGAAATTTTCCACAAGAAGGAGCTATTCTGACTTGATTCTTCAGAAAACAAGACTGAGCAACACATTAAAAAAATTCCCAGAGAAATTCCTGCACTGAAAAGCAGTCTCAGACGCTGGCAGACCCTTGGCTGTGTGTGCCTTCCAGGGACTCTACAACACTAAAATTGCCATCAGACTGTGTGGTGAGGTGGTGGAAAGGCCTAAGAGAACATCTCAAATGGAAGCTCTCAGGACTGCAGACTCCTTTTTTCCTCCTGCAAAACCAGTCATCTGAACGATATACTTCAGAAAGAGATGGAGTCTCCTGGAGCTCTTGACTTTGGGAGCCTGGATTCCCTGAAGACTCCAGCTGACAGCTCATCTGCATGGTCAGGCTTCTTCGCAAACCTACAGACCCAGACATCCCTGCAGCCTAGAGGCTGAGCTGGCAGAAAGCAGGCAGAATTCTTGTGGAAGATTATTGAGAATTAAATGCTTCTGTGAAACCTTCTGGGCTCAGTGTGTCTACAGTTTTCAGTGAAAAACTGTTCACTTGGAAAAATCTTGACCAGCTTTTTCTGGAGGCTGTAATTTGAGTGAATTAGCCATTCACCACAAGAAATGACAACAGATCATAAGAGTAAAAGGAAAACTGCTGTTGGGAGAACAGTTGTAACAAGAAATTCAGGTAATATTTTCCATGTTTGGTTGTTGTTTTTTTTTTTTAATGTTGTAGTTTATGTTCTCTTCTGTATTTTCAGTCATCCAGCTTTAAATCACACATCAGTGCTGCAAGCAGACAAGTAACAGGAGTTATGGATCACAGCTCACTTCAGGTTTTTTTTCAGTCAGGTAAGAGCTTGGGTTGAATAGTATATATTTACAGAATACTATTGGCAGTTTATATTAAAAAAATGCATTAAAGAAAATTTAATTTTGAAAATAATGCCAAATTGCAATCAGGTGTTTATGTATAAATGTAGAAGCGTGAGTACAAAAATCATATTGGAAAGCATTTTTAGGAGGCTAGAGAACTTGCTGCGTAACTCCTGTGGAGGTTTGTGGCAGAATTTCCCTTGAAAATGAGGGCCTGCATGTTTTAGTATAAGCTAGTCTGTAAGCTTTCTGTAACACTGTAGTAGGAGTCACAGATATTCAGAAAAAAAAAAAAAGATTCTGAGTGCTTAGATAGACAGCTTTGTTTGAAAATTAGCAAAGTCAGATAAGTCGTCATCTTAAAAGCTCAAGCTTTGAATGCATACACACAAATTACAACAATCTGGAAGGAGAAATATCTTTCAGCTGTCTTGCTTGGAAAAGATTTGAAGTAGTTGATAGAGAAATTACTTTAAAGTGGATAATGTATTGCAGGTGTGCATATACTTGAGTATATTTACTTTACTGCACAGAGTTCATACAGCTTTTAAGCACTGTTGTCTCACAGCTTACAGGCCTCAGCTCCAGCATAAGTTAACAGCATTGGTTTTTTTATGAGCTTCTCTGGCAGAACACAGGTAAAAGCAAGACTTCAAAACCATTTCCCTTTATTGGGAGAATTCCCTATAGGAATTCAGAGGAAATGATTCTGTCTGTCTGACACAGTTACAGTCAGCCAGCAGTCTAGTGTTTCAGCAAGTAGCACTGCAGTCACTCAATAATTTGTCTGCTTCATGCCTTTAAGGCTATGAAACAGTCTATTTGATATACAGCAATAGCTGAGTTGTGATACAAAAGGACTAAATGCATGTTAACACATTCAGGGATTCATCTGGATCGTGTCACCTATGAAGTATATATATATATATATATATATGTGACCAGTGCAACAGGTTATATTGATCAGCTGCTTCTGAAAGGGGAGATTTGGGTATATTTCTTTTCCTGAAATCTTCCATGTGTGTTTATAAAATATACTGCAATATAGAGTCTGCACTGTTTTAAAACAGATTTACTTTCTAACTAACAATAGGTACGTAAATTTTTATCTGAGCTCAAAAAAAAAGGACTCTATGACTACATCTCTAAGTGTCATTTGACTTCCATATCTTAACAGATTTCTGGGCTGAAAGGAAAGAAGCTGACTGTTAAAATCATTATGGCTGGTGGTATGACTAACCCCAGTTCTACCACTAGCACAAGAAATAGTGGCACAGCAACTGTGACACAAGCTCCTAGCAGTCTACTGCGGGGCCAGGCACACATGGGTATCAGAAGAGCAGTCTGAGGAGGTGAGGTGAGGAGTCTGCCTTTCTTCACAGCAATATGAAGCTCTGAGTGCTTTCAACATCTTTGTATGTATGTCAAAGGCAAGCTTACCCCAGCCTCCAGACCACTCTGTAGAACTGAACAGCAGCACGTACTAAGCCATTGTGCAGCTCTAATCTAGGTAAGATTGGGAAGGCAAAAGGCCAGTTGGCCAGTATGGACCCTGAGCTCAGCTCTTATGCACAACATAATTCATAATTCATATGCATAATATAAGATACAGCCAGAAAAGTTGATGGAAATATGGTGGCTCCAAAGTCCAGTGTGCTAAACCCAGTGTTTAGCTTGGTAGTGAAATATAACCCAGGCTGACTAGAGCTACTTTCAGCAGCCTCTGGTGGCAGGGCTCCTTCAAGAGTTCACTTTGTAGCTGCTCTTGTCCCAGCAGAGCTTTCAAGAAAGGAAGACAGCAGAAGGGCCATTTCTTCAGTAGACAGTTTTTTAGGAGAATGACTTTAAACAACAAGTGAAACAAAAAACCTAAACACACTGCTTTTTATGTATGAGGATTTTCCCCAGATATTGGAAGTGTTTACAGCACAGCGTTTTACTGCGTTCTGCACTATTATAAACGGCTTATTTGTGGTTGGCAGTATCCTTTGTGCAGTGATTGGTTTCTCTGAAAATTCACAGTTACATAACTGTTTCTCTAGCCTGATTTTTACAAAACCTATCTATTAAAAGTATAGACTCAAATGTATGTCAAAGAAAAAAAATAGCAAATTATTATTAGTAGCCTAATAGTGGCACAAAAATATTACATATAGGATAGAGTCATCCTCATTGTCACTCAATTGTAACAGAAGTAACAGCAATGAATAATGAAACCTATACTTCTCTTTCTATTTAATGTGCTGATTGTATGTAAGACTTGGTGTACAGTACAGTTGTAGTAGTTTTGTCAGCAGCAACTGTATGTTAGACATCTCCTCCAGGAATGCATTCAATCTGGATATTTAAATAAAAGGAAGTTATTTGTCCTAGAGGTAAATGACACTGTTTTCAATACCCTATCCTTAGTTCAATCATGTTTGTCTGATCTTAACTTACAGCCACTGTTTTTTACTGTAGCTTTGAGGATAGCACTGTCTGCTTCCACAAATGTGGTCCCAACATTTGAGTCACATCAAGGAAAGGAGATGTGTGGCATAATTGACATTAGCAGTCTCTGTGCAATCCAAGTATAAGTCAGGCACTCTCTTCTCCAGAGCTGCCAATCTGGTGCATCTCATAGGAACTGGAATTTGCTTTGAATCTTGTCCTTAACAGTAGTGACTGGGGAAATTGTTCTTCCTGCTACAAGATGGACTGTTTAAAATTTTTGAGAACATTAATATCAAAAGCAAATCTACAACACAAGCACACCTAGTACTGCAGTTCACATACCATTTCTTGTGTTTCAAATTCATACTAACACTGTTAATGAGAAACACAGAACTTCTTCACTTAAGTGCTTCACAGAGCATGTGTGTGCATGAATGTATGTGGAGGTACTTCCTGTTTCTCCTCGATTTCTTCCCTTGGTACAATGCTTGCTCTTCTCTCTTAGTTTCTACTGAATTTCTGAAAAGCCATTGTAGTTACACACCATTTTCTCTTATTCATGTAAGACTAGCCCAGAGACACAAGAATTCATGTCTAATTGACAGTTCATTGTCACTTGCTTCACCTCATTCTTTAAGTTTTTTAAGTAGAGGCCAGAGACCAGAGGCCTTTGCTCATTATAGAAGTTTATATCCATACTGTGTGTACCCACACAGCTTTATCTGGTTCCTTGAAGAGACATCCACTTTTGCTCCTAACAAAGTGATAGCAGAAGATGAGTAGTCCCATTATTGGAACACTCTCCTTCATTGAATTAACTTCACTGAAGCCACAGTGAAGTGCTGAACCAGTGTGACCTTAACATCTCTGGTACAGAGAGCAGCTTGTTCTTAACTAACCTGGTTATATCCACACTGTGGCATGTACTCAGCCAGACTAACTATAATCTAGCAGTGATTGATGTACAGCTCATATACAGATTCCCACCATTTTAAAGCTGATGAGCTGCTTCTAAAATGAGAGACATCTTTTGATTCTCCTTACCTTAGATCTCTCTTCCTTCCCTGACTGTAAGGACAACTTGCAACCCATGCAATGCTACAGGCTTGGGGAGGAGTGGCTGAAGACCAACCCGGATAAGAAGGACCTGGGGGTACTGCTTGACAGCTGACTGAATATGAGCCAGCGGTGTGCCCAGGTGGCCAAGAAGGCCAATGGCAATCTGGCCTGCATCAGGAGTAGTGTGACCAGCAGGACCAGTGAAGTGATCCTTGCCCTGTACTTGGCACTGGTGAGGCTGCACCTCAAATACTGTTGTCAGTTTTGAGCCCCTCACTACAAAAATGACATTAAGATGCTGGAGTGTGTCCATAGAAGTGCAATGAAGGTCATGCAGGGTTTAGAGCACAAGTCTTTTGAGGAGCTGCTGAGGGAGCCGGGGTTGTTTAGTCTGAAGGAAACTGAGGAGAGACCTTATCGCCCTCTACAACTACCTGAAAGAAGGGTGTAGTAAGGTAGCTGTTGGTCTCCTCTCCCTCGTAGCTAGTGATTGGACACAGGGTAATGGCCTCAAGTTGTGCCATGAGAGGTTTTGGTTGGTTAGGAGGACTTCCTTTACTTACAGTAAAATACTGAAACAGGCTGTCCAGGGAGGTGGCTGGGTCACCACCCCTGGTGGTATTTAAAAGATGACTAGACATTGCACTTAGGAAAATGGTCTACTGACAGACTTAGGGCTAGTTTGATGGCTGGACTCAATGATCTTAAAGGTTTTTTCCAACAGAAATAATTCTATTATTTTAACTTCTTTGCTCTTCTCTGGCTTACACTTTTAACTGTGAAATTTTTAGAACTAAACTTTGCAATTACAAGATTTTTAGAAGGGAGATATAAAATGTCCTGTTTCTTACCATCTTTTTCCTTGTAAAGGTGGGATGCTTAGGAATTTTGAAAATTTAGCTACTCAGTTACCTAAATATAAAGTTAAAATCCAAAATATTTCACTCTTACTAAAAAAGAGGCTAGTCCACCTATATTCACTAGTTGATGAGATAGACCTATCTTGAAATGTCTCTCATACTTATTTGAACAAGGAAGGCTTGCTTTTTAACTGAGAGGTTGCACTGATATTTCAATTTGCTGTCAACAAGATCGCAGAAAAAAAATGTTTCAGAAACACTGGGACAAGAACTGGTAGAAAACTTCTAAGATTTCTAGATTTCTGCCACTAAACCAGATACTGTACTTTCAAAAATTATCTAAATCTGCTGAGATTAAAAATCAGAAAAAAAAGTCAGCTACATTTCTGGCAGATTAGTAACATCTGTGTCTGATTTAGCAATGACAGAAGAATTTGACACAAAGCACCTGAAATGTTCTTTCAGTTCAAAAATCCTGAGTTAAAACTTTTACCTATTTCCAAAAGGAAAATACTTTTTAATTCCTTTTTTCCACAGAACTTTTCTTCAAATCTAGTGAGTGTTCACTTTTTGGATGATTTCCCATGACAACCTGAACTACGCTGCACAAAATGTTGGTTACAGAGTAGTTTCATAAATGTTATCTATCAAATGCCTTTCTGGGCTCAGAAACACCCGTATTTTAAAGCTAAGTATATGAAAGTGTCACTGGATATCATGTTTTTACAGGGGAAGTAATTCTGGGGTGACCATGCAATTAAATGAGTGATAAAGAGAAGCAATAAAAAGCAAGTTCAGTGGTGATAGGTTAGAAAATGGGAAGCAGAAGGAAACAGTCATATTTAAGAGCTGAAAGTTGCTTTGAAACAGGGAAAGCAAGAAAAACATGAATTCTGGCAGAGCTTGTTTGTATGAATGGACCTGCCTAACCTGGCAGGCAGGCTAAAGCAGTTCTGCAGAGCTCAAATATTTGCATTGACCACTTGAGCTCTCTTTTAACAGCCACATTTGAAGTAGTATAATATCAAGGCAAAATCTGTACATAAACATAATAATATAAAGACCTCCATGATACTCCATTGGATTTTTTTCTGTTTTTATTTGAAACTGTTCTCATGTTTGGTTCCTCCAGGAGAAGACCTGGGAAGTTGAAAGATAGTGATTGTATGACAAAAAATAACAAACTAGAAAAAAGTACCCCTTATTTTCATCTGGGTTAGTTGTGATAAAATCCCTTTTTAAAGCCTAAATGCTCTGAAAACCAAATGCTTGTCTCCAGCTTCTCTATGTCAGGGGCTTCAAACAAAGTTGTGAATGCCTTCTTCAGCAACTCTTAGATTGCTTCTCCCAGTTCACAGAACTGTTAAAAAAGAGTCTACTTGGGCATCAGTCTGTCCAAGATAAATCTGTGGAGTTTCACAAAAGAAGTGTCACAGAAGCTCTGCCAAGAGTAGCTCACTTTTGCCAGTGAGGACCAGTATTATATTTTCTCTGCATTATATATCAAGAAAACCAGCAGTGTGGGAGAATACAAGAGAGTAACCATGTTTCCTTGCTCAAATAAGTCACCAAGGAAGTGTCAATTTTGCTATAATTTGTGTTTTTGGCCAAGTAAGTAGAAATAAATATGTTTTGAATTATTTGATCTAATAAGACATTTGACTACTTAGTACCCAAAATCCCACTTTCAATACTTACTTATGTTCTTAGATAATCCAGAGATGAGTGTATTCATATATCTTGTTTTAGCTATTCTAAAGGAAAAAAATGTTACCATATTTCTTACTGAATTAAATTGCAGGTTAAAAAAAAAAAGAGAGGGGGAAGAGTATGATTTTAAAAAAAAAAAAGTATCATTGTCTAATTTCAGGGAGAACAAAATTCCTTAAATATATCTTGAGAAGGTTTATTTTCTCAGAGCTCGCTAAGCTTTATGTCTAGTGCTCCTTTCAAAGATAGATTACATATTGGGCTGGAATTTCAACTGTTACAGTTCTGTTAGTCTACTGGCCTCCAGTGTACTAATGATAGCTTAAACCACCAGAAAAAGGTTTGGCTCTCAGTCTTCTGTGAAGCTGTGCTTACAACATTGAAAATCAGAGGACATTGGTCTAAATAGAGTATTATTTATGCTGGTATAATTTAAAATGTTAAAATATGTCCTAGGGTTTTATAGGAGCAATAGTAAGGCTTAGCATCTTCATGTGCTAAGCCTTATTTTCTCTACTACAAGGGAGTTCCATGTATTTTATGGCTTTGTGATAATGTCATCTTTAGAAAGCTCAGAAATCACCACTGGGCTGATGTAACCTCAAGGGTTAGGTGTAGTAACAGGGAAGCTAGTACCTGCCTTTGAAGGATTTTTTACTAGTTTGTGTTATGTTTATGTTTGCTTTTGCTTTTGCTTTTGTTTTTTAATGTCTTCAAGGTGAAGAGTTTGCAAGAAGCTGCCTAAAGAAGTCAGAGTATACTGGTTTCAGACAGTCTTGTGTGGCTTCAAATTTTTCTGAGTAAAAAACCTGTGCCCACTTCCTAAGCAAAGAACAACTTGCCCCCATGGAGCATATGATGAGTATACCTACTCATGCTATGTAATCTAGAGAAAAGTCATTTGGATTTAGAGGAAAAAGTGAAGAGAGAAAATAGTGAATAGGCAGTTGCATCACTAGCTATTCCCCTTAAACATGACAGTTTCAGTTGCAATTAAGTTAACTTTTAAAAGCTGAAAGTGCCATAATAATGATCACTGGCACTTTCATCAGTGCTTTCTGACCTGCTAAACTGACCTGACCTTCCAGGGCAGGAAGGAATATATCAACGCTGTGACGGAGCTGACCATATTTCAGTCATTTTTGAGTGTGATCGGTTTTTTTATTTTAAATCCATTGTGTCAGATATCCAGTCTGAATGAATACAGCTTTTTGGGAACCCAGGGCGAAAGTCAGCCTCAAATGAGAGCTAGAGCAGAATGCCATAGCACAGCATGACTCCTCCTTAACATCTAGGGTAGGAGTCTGAGGCATGAGGTCAGTGGAATCAGGAACCGTGTTCTTGTCTTCCAAGGACTATGGAAGCAGCTGGACCATCTTTTTGCACTGAGACAAATGTAAACAGATGGATTAGAAAAATTGCTAAAACAGTGTGGTGATTGTCAGCCTGCAGTCAGCAAACCCAGTAGGAGGTACAGGACTTCCAGCCAAACAAGACCAGAGGAACACACGATTAGCATTAAATTCTAAATATGTAAGTCAAGATTTCTCGACACATTGTTTCTCTCCAGATTTAAAGCAAGAATAATGGATCTTGCCTCTTTTGAAGATTACTTTGGCAATTGTACTACATAGGCACTATGTGTTATCAACAGTAAAAATAATGCTTTCTCATGAGTAATCCTTTATATATGAGCAAGCACTTCTTTATTTTATAATTAAATAAATTCTTCTATAATGAAGCACTGCTAGTTTAAAACTAGTGCCAAAGTTTATTAGTTGTGTCTTCAAACATTAACAGGTACATTGTTATAGTTCAGGATAAACAAATTCTTAAGTGCTTTCTAATTTCTCTCTTTGTGCCTGTAATTTACATTTTGTCATTTCTTCTACCACACACTCTGCAACTTTCTTTACTTTAGGCTACCTGAAGTGTATGAGCATAAGAAATCCCTTTTGACCTTGGAGATATTTTTGCCTTATGCTGAACGCAAATTGCTGCATTCAGTCTCAAAGGGCTTTTATGAGCACCTTTTGTAGGCCTTGATTCTCTGTTAGGCATACCATCTAGAAAATGTCATACAAAATGTTTTGAGCTAAGTGAGGAGTGTCTGCAGCTCTGAAACAAGGGATGGATGTGTGGGTCATAAAATAAAAACTAGTTACCTATGATATGCAAATCGCAAATGGTTCATAGCTTCCTGTGAATTTGGTGAAACACTTAAATACTTGTCTTAAGCTTCCTCAAACATATGCAAATACTTTCAATCCATAGGGGCAAGATCATGATCTTTTTTGAGAAAGCTATGTCCCTCCTCTGAGTGCTGTGCTTTGAAATGTTACAATACCTATTCAATTACCCTGCGAGGCACAGTCTTTCAAATTCTTATTACAGAAATAATGGGTAGAAAGACTAAAATGAATGGACAAAGAGCAGAAACAGAAAGAATTTGAAACAGAGAGCCAAATATAAAAGGGAGCAAATTCAGAGGAGCCTCCCCTGTAGATAGAACGTGTGGATGTCTGTACAATCATGTGTGTACTGGTATCTCTCTTTTTCCCCTTTAAAGCAGCTTGTTGGTGTGAAAAGTCACCCTTTCATTTAGTTTCCCCTGCTACACTGAAGACAGGAGAGGAAGTTCTTAGAGTATTCAGGAAAAAGCACAGCCACTTGAGCTGCATTACCCACTGTGTACTTGTTTACAGTTCATTATTATTGCAGCAAACAACATTTTCTTTTTCTATTGTTACTTTAGATTAAAGCTAATTGGTTTTGCCCTGTAAGGAAAAGAAGATATCAGATTATTTCTTTCCCTGTGGAAAGAATAGAGTTAATTATAAATCTGATATTGTCAATCAGCAGAAGATAAAACTAAATATGTCATCTTGTATGTTTGCCTTCCTATCACTGCATAAGGTGATAGGTAAAGGTATGTCAAATAGCAATGCTAGGAGGCATTTTCAAGCATCCCAAATGAAAGAAAAGGGAGAATCCAGCCTGATATAGGCAACATTGCCATAAGCACAATTAGTATAGTCGAATCAGTACTAGAGAAATGTACCTTAAGGCCTTAGTTGCTCAGAAGTTCTGAACTCTAAGAAAGGCTGTCTACTGGGAACAAAAGCATGGCTTATCAAGATTGCAGTGTGACAATGTGACAAAAGTGAGCAACCCAGCTGCAGATCAAAATACATATAGCAAAGTCTCCACTGCCCATGCTCCATTTAAATTTTGACTCACATCTGTCAATGAATGAGTATGTCTTTATTTTGTACTTAATCCATGGTCTACTCACTCAATGATTGCAGTAAAAACTAATGCTTCTTTTATATTAAATTTCTTCATTATTCCAGGGTTTTAGTAAGAAAATATATCTGGGTTTTAAACAGATAGAGGGGAAAATTTTGTCATTATTTTCATAAAAAGGTAAAGATTTAGTGGACTTTTGTACTTTATTTAAACAAAGACTTTTTTCCTTTTAAAGGCATAAACAGAATAAGCAGTCCCATGCAACAGACTAATCTGTGCTCATCCAGTGCCTTGGTTAGTGCCTTGGTTTTGTGATTTATGTTACTTGAAGAGGTAGTATAGAGTAATATTCGTTGCTTAGCGCTTGAAAGAGAATGGAAGACTCATGAAAAATCTAGAGGAAAACTCCCCTGTGGAAACATTTTGAAAAACCTGTCTCAGTCTGAGCAATTCTAAAGGCAAAGGCAAAAAATGACACTGAAAATTGTTTCTGAATCTGGGAATAAAGTTGCTTTTGATGAGGCTACTTAGAGGTAGAAGAATCTGTGAAATTCTGAAAATTTCCGGTTGAAAATAACTTGTGGAAAATACAGACTGTATTCAGGAAAACATGTAATACATATTTATGTTGTAAAATTACTTCTATGTGTGGAAAATAATTGCTTTCCTTCCATAGGTAAATATATTTTTATACAAAACAATAGAAGATAGAGGTGAAAATGTCTTAATTAGGTCATTTTCCCTGTCCCCTATAAATTAAATAATTTTAGATAGCTGTATAACCCTTTGAGCTTTCTGAACGGCTGTCAGCAATTTCATACCCAGGTCAATAGAACTTTTCCTTAAAAATTCAATTTTGTATTAGCTATAGCACTCTAAGCAGTGCCATTCTGTGAAATAGTAAGGTTTTTTTAATCTTAGGTGACTACAATCACTAGCCTTTCAACATTGTGCCTTATATCATTACACAAGCTTTGATATTAAAAAGGCACTGGGAGAATTGCTCTGGTTTATTACTTTATTATAACACATTTCTAAAGCAACCATCACTAATGTCTTCATACACAAATGTCCAATACAGGAATTTTCTCAGAATAGTAATAGAGCTCTATGACACCTTCTGTACATCGGAGTCTCTTATTAAAAAGGTCAAATACTAAGTGGAGTCCACAGACTTCAACCTAAAGAAAATGTTTTACTGGAAGACAGTGTTTATATCTTGCCTCAAAAATGGTAAAATATATAAATGTGAGATAGGAAAAATTACCCTTTTTACCTTCAGGAGGAAGCCAGAGCATTCCATTACTTAGATATACTTGCTCCTTTGTTTATGTCCTTACAGAGTAAGCCATTCAAGCACACTTGTCTTTCAGGATACAGGTAGGAAGTTGCAAGTCATTAGTAAAGTGTCTAATTGTTGCCCGTAGAACAAAGAACACAAAC
>NW_010199561.1:0-17409 GCF_000695765.1 Mesitornis unicolor
GTAATAATAATGAATATATTAA
The DNA here is from genome assembly GCF_000695765.1 of Mesitornis unicolor. Taxonomy (NCBI): domain Eukaryota; kingdom Metazoa; phylum Chordata; class Aves; order Mesitornithiformes; family Mesitornithidae; genus Mesitornis; species Mesitornis unicolor. Next base: position 23 of record NW_010199561.1, read on the forward strand.
TAATAAATATATTAATAGTAAATATATATTTTTTATTATTGATACTACCCTTCTCAATATCAAACAATTTATAACTCTACTGTACTTCAAACATGCACTGATCATTTAGAAGCCCTTAATAAACTATGCCGAAATGGCGCCTAGATATAAAATCTTCCCAAAAAAAGTGTTTCAATTATTTTTAATTGAGTTGTTGTGGTTGCTCTCATACATACCCTTTGTGTGTGCTATTTCCAACACAAATGCAAGCCTCTTGCTGAACTGTATGAAATCTGACTGCAGTGGGCCATGGTACGGCAATCCCTGAAGTGAAACTTGCTCGGGGGGAAGCTGTGGTGAAACACACATCAGAAAGGCAAATTGATAAGCTTGCATTGTAAAGACTTAACACCTGTCCTGCATAGATGCATTGAATCCTGTTCACTTCAGTGAACCTGATTAATTGCTCTGTAGTGTTAGTATATTGCAAAAATAAGTACTAGAGAAGTACTTTAATAGAAATTACTGCTATTCTCAAGGGTATCATAAGCTTCTAAAGAAATCACATGATTAACCTTCATTTCAAGATAAAATTAATCTCTCTATGTTGTTATGACTTTCAAACTGTTAATTCACAAACTGAGTTCTAGGTTGGTTTAGTTAGTATTGATCAGGATTGCTACTCCAAACTGTTACTTTATAATGCTCTGTCTAGATCAGCCCTTTTTTTTTTCTTTTTCAAAAAATCCAAGTGCTGGAGCACATTCTTCAACCAAAATCTTTACATCACAGGGATGAAAGACTGATGGTGACTGTGTGCTTCCTAGGTGTTGCCCTTCTTTACAAATCTTATTTTATGTTTAATCTCTGGCTTCACTTTGGTTTACAAACATGCTAGAACTATTTTATATCTCAGAGAAAGGTAATATGAAGTTCCTAAATAACAGATTATAAGTTCTCAACCTTTTTGTAGTAGATGTGCTGAGGGTGGGTGACTTATTTCTCCTTGACTGAGAAGCTTTCAGCATCTGGCTTTTGCAGACAACAAAGGCCGTTCCAAAATGATTGTATTTGGGCTATGACCGAAGCTATGCGGCTGTTATATTTACAGTACAGTAGATGTCAAATAACAGTCAAAGTAATTTGGGCATCACGGGAAATAATAGGAGTGATTCTAGTGCTTTCTGTGAAAACCTTCAAATTCCCATTTCATTAAAAATTCCACTCTGCAGCTGGTAGCAGAGATTACTAGGTTTCACCATCTGTGCAGATTAATGTTTCCTAAAGGAGAACAAATGCAACAGATGAGATGGCTGGCTTTTCAGATAAAACAAAAACCCAAAGTAGAATCTCTTCCCTTACTCTTGCATCTTACACCTGTTTCCTTTCCATCACATGACTGAATTGTTTAGGACAAACAATTCCAGCTTTCCTTAAAGCTGATTAATTTTAAGATTGCAGATCACCAAGATGTCTGTGGGCTTGTAACTCTGTAGAATTAGTGATGGGAAGAGTTAGACTTCATTACAGATCGGTTGAACACCTTCTTTAACTGTTATTCTGCTCATATTCAAGTAAAATGTCTTCACTCAAACATGCACGGTGATTTAAAGGCGTCACAGAATTTGCTACAGGCTGTGACAAACCAACAAGGGGAAGCTCAGTTGCTTCAAACTCACGCCCCTCTTGTTTTCAGTCTCATCTCTTTCTTTTCTACTGGCCATAACTAATCTTTCCAGGGGAGCAAGCATGTGATTAATTTAAATTACCTTTTTAATCAATCCTATGTCACTACATATCCTACAACGTTATAATTTTCAAATTACGTTAGCTTCACTGCACACCAAACACTGAAATAAATTCTTGGCAGTGATCACTGTATTAGGATGAATCAGTAAAATTAATAGAGTTTCTGGGTTTGCCAGGAAATGAGATCATTAATTTGATTATTTCTTGAGGAGAAAAAAAGGAAAGCACAATAGGCAATTGTGGTGACCTTGAAACTTCCACCGTGCTTACCCAGCCAGGTATCAGCCCCTGCCTGGGTTTCCTGGTACACAGGCATGGCTTCCCTGAAAGAAAAGGTGTTTTGCTTTGTGCATACGTGTGCTGGTGTCAGACGAGGCAAATCTGGGGTGGTGGGGGCGGCTGCCTTGTATGGGGCAAGTATTGCCAAAGCTTTCAGGTCCAAGTTTGTTCTTAAAAAAGACGCTCACCCATGCATAAGGAACAGCAGTAGCACAGGGTATTACCATCCATATGGATTAAACATTAAAAAAACCCAACACCCCAGAAACCAATTACTAATACAAACATGAAAGTGGATAATTAAACTCAGTGGCAACATTGGTCCTTGCTCTCCCTTGCATTTTCCTTTTATTGAAACCCAGCTGTTCTTTGACTGTTGCCAGGGGTAACCAGCAGTGACATTCAAGGTCATCGATGAAAAGCAAGCGCTTTTTACCATGAATATTTTCCACTTCTCAGAAACTTGTATCTTAGAATAAATTCCTTTAAAACAACATATTTTGGTCAGTATAGCACTGGGGATTGGTGGTTTTTGTTTTATTTCCCTTCACTGCTCTTCTTTGGTCAGACTGTTACTGCTCTTCCATGTTAATTGTATCCCCGGTGATATCCCCAATAGCTCAGTGTTCAAGTAATGTCTCTCGGAAGCGTATTACAGTGTCACCAAAGCTGCTCTGTCCTCCTTTTAGGCAGATTGGTGACACCAGAGAGGTGTACTGTAAAGCTTCCCAGAGCTGCTGTGGTACCAGCAACCCCTGTCCCATTTGTGTATTTTCTACTTGAGCAGCAGCAACTCTATTCATTTTGATATTTTGCATATGTTATAGTTTTCTTTTTCCCTTTCTATGTCACTGGTGATTCATTTTTATATAGTTTTCTGCCAAGAAAGTAGTTTATAGAGTTCATTAAAGCATTTTCAGAGGAATAAAGTCAGAGTTTCATGGGAAGATAGGGAAAAAATCCATTCTTTTAAATGGGAATTCTGTGGTGATTCATCATGCAGTTCTACTTTATATGATTTTGAAGCGGTTAGGAATCTGCTGTATGGTTTAAATTGGTTTTTATTCAGTTTTTTATTTAACCTATATATGTCCATTGCTCATTTTACACTTTTTATGTAAATAAGCTGCCTGATTGTGAACTAGAAAGAAATTAATATTTTCAAATATGTTTTATATTGACTGTGAGTTCCCTGTGCATTTTTATCTTGTTGTCAGCTTTTCAAACCAGTATTTTTCTCTAAAAAACTGCTGCTTAAGAGATGAAAATCTGGAAATAGAGGAACCAAATTATGGCTTGGCTTAGGTGAGCATAACTCCTTTAGATGCAAGTGGGAGTTTCACTTGTTTATGTGGTGTTTAATTTAGAAAAGTGCATTTACATCTAGTTTGACCCAGATTTTCCTATATCGTATTTAGAAAAATGAAGGAAACAAGCACAGCAGACATCAGAGTCTGCATTTGGTACCTACCCTGACATGAGAGGATAAACACTAAAAGTGTTTTGCAACCAACAACCTGGAGGTGAAAAGAGACCTCTCTGCTTACCTGGGAGGCAATTCTCTCTCCCAGTCTTCACCCAGCTTTTTCAGAGCTGCTGGGTTGGCATCCAAAAGCACTGGAGGTGGTTTAGGCTGGATTATGGGAAGTGCAAGTGGCAGTACTTACCTATTTTACAAGCAGATTATGATTAAGTATTAATTGCTTACAGTGTAGGTGGATATTTTAAAACCCACCAGGGGGCTTTATAGCTTTCTTGTGAAGCCTCCTCAATGGATGCATGTCAGACCCCCTCTCTTAGTAGAACAATTGTCACCATCAAAATGTTCCCAAATGCTGGTGTCACAGCTGACATCACAGGCGGCATGCCTGGATCCGAGCTGGGAACCTCAACTAAAAGAGATGTGGCTGTAGGGTTATCTGTGCTGAAATGACTCTGCACCGTGGGGTGTCAGCAGGGAGATGCAGCCTGCACCACAGATGGAGCAGTAAGTAAGAAGGAATACACACAACCCAGCATCCCGCAGCAAGAGCTAAAGATGGACGAAATCGTCATACATATAGAAAATGCTGTCGTTATTTGATTTTTGGTATATGCATATTAATAGCATTCTGTAAGTGCTAGGGACTGGAAGGTGCCTATGAAGCACAGAGCCTGGGTTTAGAGAGAATGCAGAGAAATATTTCTGAAGCCCAGAGCAGCTTTATGGATTGTTAGAGAAATTCAGAGCATGGAGCTTAATTGGAGGAGTGTTTGTGCTTCGCTGCGGGAGTCAAGGCTGCTCTTCGCTTTTGTTTTATCTTCCCTCCTTTCTTCACTTCACAGTCTAAATACCTGCAGTGGATTTCAAGTTCATTTGCATACTGCAGAAGGTAAATGGCAGAAACTATTTTGTACATTACTGCATTAGAACCGACTGTTGGAGTTGTGCAAGGACATCTTGTCACTCCTTATTCTATCAGGAGAGAGTCATATTACTTTCAAATACAGTTATTATAGATTACCTGTGAGGTACCTTTTCTCTGATGGGCCTCATCTTCCACTCCCACCTGGATGGGGCGGATGTTTACACCTGTCAAAATGCGCTTGTTTCATGCTGTGAAAAATAATTAATTGGACAATGGAGAAAAGGCTCGTTGCTCTGAATCTGCATGTGTGATAAATCATCCCACAAGCCTTTCTTCCTGCATGAGTGTTTCTGGGATCAGGCCCTGCATTTTGAAAATGACTGATAAATACTCTTTTTAAAACACCTATGATTTCAGAACAATGAAGGTTGCTGAAATGTAAGCACTTCTGAAAATGTTAATTTGTTTACATGTCTAGGAAATAAAAGGAATGAGCAGCTTTTGATGTCAGGGCAACAATTCCTGTATGCTCTTGAAATTCTGGAAAATAGATGCATACTCTGTAGTGTTTTGCTTGTGGTTCCCACACATACACTTGGCATCACTGGTAATATGTGTTAGGAAAACTACTCTTCTGGGCAGATTTTGAAAGAGTGGGTCCAACATTAATATAAACTCTTTTAACTCTAGCGTGTTTTGATTTGCAGAAGATTAATGACCATATGTAAGGCCCAAACCACCTTTTTTCCTCCTTACACAGATTATTGTATTTACTTCAATGAATTTTTCAAATAAATCATGAAATAGCGGCACATGACCCACAGACATCTTACAGTGAGCTATGAATACGATTCGATCAGATGCTTTGCTCACTATTCCAGGCTTTCAGTAGAGCTGAAATTTTCCTGCAATATATCCCCAGATAATTTGGCACAAACGAAGCATCTTTGCTGACTTGTGAAACAAGGTATCATGCCTTTTGTGCCACTGCCCTCTTTTTTAACAGGATTAAGAAATCAATAGTTGTGCTGTCAAGAGAGTGCCAATATTTCAAAAGATACTGTGGGATATTTCTGGCCAATACTTCATTCAGAAATGAGAAGTATGCTGACTCTACTTCAGATTTGTAATGAGTTGGAACCGTTTCACATCTCTCAAATTCAGGGAAGAACTGTTTAAAATACAGGCCATACATGACTAATTAGGAAAAAAATAAAACTCCCTAACATGAGTTAAGCCTATTTGAAATCCCTAAAGTATAGACATTTACTGATGTAAATCAGGGGTATACAGCTACAGTTTTACTCTGACACTCTAAGTTTACATTGTTCATTGAATTAACACAATGCTAAAAAATTCCCAGTGCAGATACGTTTAGAAATGCTTGGGCTAAACATGTCATATTACTGAGCTGACAGACTTCAGCTTTGTTGAACATTCACAAACCAAACCTATTTTCTCACAGCTGTCTTGAATGCCAGAAATCTGTGTTTTTAGAGTATTCCCATAAGAACCTGTTTCATTTCTCTGTGCAGCCTGCCACTGACTAGACTGTTTTATGCTCAGCTTCTTTTTGGTAGACAATTTACTGATCAGCTCATCAGACAGACAGGTACAGACGTGCCTTCTTGGAACTACAGGCATTACTAGAACAGCATCTTCTGTCCTTTTTATACTTTTCCCTCATATACCGGTTTAAAATTGGTGAACCTGATGCACATTTCCACATATCCACTTCATCCCCTTTAAAAATAGCCCTGCTGTTACTATCATCTCATAACAAGACAGAGTTGGAGTTTTCAGTGTTAAATACGGTGAAAGCTATGTCAGTAATAAATATGTTGTTCAAGAAGAGACATGTTCCAGACTAGGGAAAGTGGAACCAGACAGAGGAGACAGAGAAGAGTATCAAGGGAGTGTTTATATTTCATATGAGAAGGTTATAAAGAAACACAGAGAACAGATACAGTGCAGGGAAATGCAGACAAACAGGAAAGAGAGAATGGGATTTCAGATAACTACAGAGAAGGCTATTTTAAGTGGCCACACACTGACAAAAGAGCGAGTGCCTAATGGAAGTGGTGTGCTGGCTGCGTGGACAGCGGTGTGCTGAGCCTTTGCCACTGTCTCTCAAGGCAGAAGCCTGACTGGCAGAGTAGTCTGTTACACAAGTTTTATGTATGCATCCTGCTCCACCTGCGCTCGAGTGCAGCCTCTGCAGAAAGTTGTCATTACGTAATCCAAAATCACTTCAGCGCTTAAAAGCGTAGACCCTGTGCCAGGTGCAGTGAAACGCACTTTAAACGTTCACTGCGGGGGCTGTTTCTGCTGTCTTTGTCTCGGATCAAGGTTAAAGATACAATACAAATCTGCAAAAGGCAAACCATGCCCTAATCAGCAATTCAGTTTTTAGAGTTCTGGCCTTGAAAGCAGGAAAATATAAAGGAGGTTCTATGAAAAATCGAGGGGAAATTATGGAAAATCAGCAGTAGACCAATAGGTTTGGGAAAAGGGGACTGTTATCCACCCTTTACCCATCATTCAGGCTTCACTGGGGCTGCATCTTTATCTGCTGTGTGAAGAAACATCCAGAGAAGCTCAAGGGAAACCCCATCTGCAGAACGACTGTCCTTTTTTACCTTAATTTCATCCATTTTCAGTGAAGCTTACAGACCCAGCACCAACAGTTTACAAGTAAGAGGCTTACCCTTATCCCCATTCCTTTTGAGAACGGGAAGACAACTGCTGATCTGTAATCATGTTCAGACTTCCCACTGCCAGAACAGACCACCACAGGTACTGGTAAGTAAGTGAGTGAGTGTAACCCACTTGTAAGCCTTACATCCACTTCTCAGATACTGTGTCCACATAAGAAATGACCAGGTCTCACATCTGAGAATGTAAGGCAATACAAAAGAGTCTAGCATAAGTAGCACATTTCCCACCTGAATAGATGGACTTTCTCTTCTCAAGCACTTCTTCAGACATCTTGCCACAGCAGCTGAACACATCATAATCAGCTCTAAGAACTGTCCTGATGAAAGGATCCCTTTTTACCTGCATGATCAGCTCCTTATAATCCAGCCAAGCCAATATGGTTTCTCATATTTATTTGGGAAAAGGGAGACTTCAAGGTAATAACTCAAAAGCCAAGGGCACACCACTGAGGCATTAGTGGCAAATCACTGCCTCCTGAGTAGATTTGTCCTGACAGCCCTATGCAAAAATCAAGAGAAGTAAAATCATGGCTTCACACACTACACAGCTGCCACATGACACGTGATGATGGCAGGGAAACAAAAAAAACAAAAACAAAGATAAGAAAAGGAGAAATCAAGATTGCTGGGAACTTTTCAGAGCTGAGTTAGAAACGTAAAAAACACCACTGTATGAGTTTGGCACCATAAAACTTCCCAGGTAATTTTAGAAAGTCGCAGAAAACAGCAGGTGCTTTGGTCTGGAGGGGTACTGATGAGCTGAAGCCGTAGGTTCATCCTTGGTTTTGCCATGCTCATGGCAGATAGGCGTCAGCTGAATATTCTTATTTTGTCCATTTTAAAAACAAGTATTTCCTCCAAGAAAAGCAGGATTGGAATCCTGCACATAAAAATGTCAACAGTCTGATTCATCCAGTGGCCTCCTAGGCAAATAATGTTTTCTCAGTGGAGCTGGATTTATGTTGCCTGTGTGAACTCTCATTCCCTTGTAGCCTTTCCAGTTTTATCTAAACTTGTGTCACTCTGTGATACGTTCTTCAAATACCCAAGCAGGTGTTCACAAAGGAACCCTGCATTTCTAGTAACCAGTTAGAAAAACTGCATATACTCAGCCATGTGTTTTGCCCACAGCATCATTTATATGTATTTTCGTTATCACTATTTCCTTAGAAAGCCAGTCTGCTCTTATCAAGGTTATTTTTCAGTATATATTCATATTGGGATGCTCTCCTATGTATTAGTATAGGTATAGCTTCTGTATGTATTCACAGAGTATCCAAGATAAAAACCCACTAAAAAAATAGTTGAACTTAATCATGATCTCAGTTTTTGCAGTGCTGTAGAGCCACAATAGTCTCACGAGCGGTGCTGCTGATATCAGAGGCTGGGCTGATGTGTTCAAGAAGAAAATGGGAGCAGAGCTGAGTACCAAAGCACTAGAGGGTCAAAGCACATATACATTACTGACATTAAAGATATTAAGATTACTCCAGGTTTATACTACTAGAAGTAAAAGTACAATTTTCAGTTCTGTGCCCTTTGTCCACTGTTCTTTGTGCTCATCTCTATGCTGCTGGCATTCCTTAAAGCACTCTCAAGCATCAGTTTGAGAAATGCATTTCCAGTGTGAGCTGAGATGGCAAATAGCTGCAGGAAGGGTTTTAAGAGTTGTTTACAAAAAAGGCTAATGGAATCAGTCTCTTTGGGAATGAGCTTTACGTATTTCATAGCACCTGGCTCAATGGCGGCGATGCCCAATCTATGTTAGCAGTCCCTAGACACAACAGAAACACAAATAGTGAGCAGCTGCTTTGGGGAGAGCACAAACACATCATCATAAATTTAAAAAAGGTTCAAGGATTGTATAATGGAGATTTACAGAAGTACAGCAATATTTGGGCAGTTGTTGCAAATACTCATGCAGTCAGGCTCACAGAATCACAGAATATTAGGAGTTGGAAGGGCCCTCGAAAGCTCATCCAGTCCAACCCCCCTGCCAGAGCAGGATCACCCAGACCAGGTCACACAGGAACGCGTCCAGGCGGGTTTTGAATGTCTGCAGAGAAGGAGACTCCACAACCTCTCTGGGCAGCCTGTTCAGTGCTCTGTCACCTTTACAGTGAAAAAGTTTTTCCTTATCTTCAGGTTGTACCTCCTATGCTCCAGCTGGCTCCTTAGATATGCTTCTTCTTGTCCTAATTTGATTCTCATTACTTCTCTTAAGACAAACCAAAAGAACACCTAAGATTCAGCTTGATACTCTGGGAGGGTTCTCACCTGCAAACAACCCAAACAAATTCTGGGAAGGCTGAATAAAATCTAAGGGTCACATCATCTCTTTCAGAGTCATGGCTAGAAGAGTGAAATACATGAGAAAGAGCCATCCAAAACTGTTTTCATCTAATTTTTTTCCCATTCTCTCTCACAAGCAGTGAACACAGGGCCTGTACTTCAGTCTCTTGACCCTGAAACTTTATGAATGATTGGTTTTTTTGACAGGAGAACCTTTTGATATACTCGTCTTGGATTTGTCTCAGGAATTCCTAAAGTGGGGTAATCTGCCTTCTTACAAGGGTTAAAATAGAGTCAAATATTTCTCAGCTCTGCCTGCTCCTTCTGTTTCATCCTGCATCTTTGAAGCAAATTAGTTGAGATGATAAAAGTGAAAAGCAGCAAGCACTATAACTTCCTAAGATAGACCAGCATTGTTTCCAGGCTGCACCTGCTCCCCTGAGTTGTAAAATACAAGCATCAAAGCAATAACACCATTTATTGCCCTGAAGAGCATCGATGCCTGGTGCCAGAGCTTTTCTGGGGGGACGGGCAAGGGAAGGAGCTGCATCCGTAGGAGTGTGCGCAGGCTGGGAGGGGAGCCCTGCTTGGGGCTTCAGCTTCATTGGCTGCTGGCCTCAAACCTGGCAATAAAGTTTTACAATGGAGAATAACTGCAGTGCTGAGAAGGTGCAGTAGGAAATAAACTGCTGATGAAGCACACAAGTTAGGAGTTTGGAAAGTGGAGTGAGGATATTTTGTCTGGATGAATCTGTAGATTTTTCTCTTTCAGGCTTCTACCATGAGGTAGAAGTTGGAGTCACACCAAATAACCTGAGTCAAACAGGCCAAAGTCTAAATGGGTTAAAATCAAACTCTATCTACCTTTAATAAGCAAAAAGCTTAGCTCATCTTCACTGGCATTTTCCTTTGCTTTTAGTTTAGTAAGAACTACGGGACCTTTTTTTACCGTAGTTGTCTAACTTGCTTTTTAGTATGGCTGAGTAAAAAATGCTTGAAACATGCACTGGAACCATATTAAACTTTAATGAATAAAGTGCTAGAGTACCTCAGGTTTAGTGTTAGGATAAAAATGTTAGGTCTGAAAAGAGGAGTCCTGATTTCCATTTTTCTTTACTAATATAAACACTGGCATTAATAATTAATCTAGGATTCTATTAGGGAATACTTTGTTTTTCAAGGAAAGGACAGAAGTGGGAGCAGTGTGTAAAGGATCAGTGAGACAAATGCGACATGGCATAGACTTGCTTAGTCACCAGAGAAACCAGCTGGTGTAAGTTTATTCCTGATAATGCAGAACTTCAGAAAAACTTATTAGTTTTACAAAAGAATCTTTACAGCTCTTTGTTCATTTTTAATGCCAGACTTATATACCTTGCCAGCAGAATGAGTAATTACTACCATGCTGCTTCTGTTTGTACTTCCTTATAGTCCAGCATATTCTGCACCATCAAGATGAGATGCAAACACCAGTAATAAATTAAACAGGCTGCCGTGGCACCGTTATTATTTTTGTGCATTGCATCTGTTGACACGAGATGGATGGTACAAGATAAAGAAAAAAAGCCACGAGGGGGGATTTAAAACTTTCTTAGCACCTGAGTTTGGTTCAAATGCTGATTCAGGTTTAAGTCAAATTAAATGTTATCTGTCTGCTCTGAACCATTCCAGTAGCTCCAAGTACTGCTGCTCAGTGCTTTCTTTCTATGATATTCACCTACAGCTCTGAAAAGGGGAACCAGAATCCAATTTAGCCCTAGATGTGTATTATAACAAAAAATTCATGCTACCCATGGGCAGAGTTATAGAGGCAGGATAGCAGATCCTGTGCCTATCAGTATATTGTTACTCAGAGGAGTAATATATAACAGGTTATCTTGCCTCAGGTAACAATCCCAAGGCATTAAAATGTCTTGTCTTTTCTGATAGGCAACTTGAGTGTTTCCTTGGAGAATTTTGCAGGTTGTTAATTATAAAAAGGCAGTAAAATTGTAAAAGAAAAGACCAAGACTGTGATCCTGGATTACACTGCTGAGCCATAAGTACCATATAACTGGAGTCATGGGAAGAAATTAATAGAAAATTGAAGCTGAATATCAGGAAAAACTTTCCAACAGTGAGAGCTACTGGACTATGAAGGAGTCTCCCATGTGAAACAGTGGATGCTCTTCTTACTTGAGAGCCTCCAAACTGAGCTGGACAAAGTGTTCCACAAGGAACCATCCCGAAGCAGCTTTGCAAACCGATCCTTTTTCCTGATGTTCCCAAAGCACTCAGAGAGAATATGAAAGTCACTGTGGCCTTGACAGGAAGCCCCTGTTCCTTTGCGTTTTTGTCAGTGATGCTCCTTAACTTTGTTATTACATGAGGTTAAAACCACTCAGTTAAAATCTTCAGTGGCTCTCTCACACTACCAATCGATGGTTGCTGCAGGAGAAGTCCTCATAAACGTGCTGGTACGTCTCAGGGCCCGTTACACACCACAGAATGCATTTGTTTTGCAATCAGAAATGTCTCTCAACCCTGTTTTATTTGTTCTTCCGAGTAACACAGGTCATGTAACATTCATCTTGAATGTTTTAACTTAAAATATTGAAGTGGGCTCTATAGCATTTTTTCAGAGCATTTTTTGGTTTTATTAATGACATTCCAAAACCAGTTTATTACCGTCTATATACTTTTCTTTCCAGTCTGGTTTTTTTGCAGGTCTAGCTTACATAGCCAGGATGTGACAGCTTCTATCTGGTTTTATTTTTATTGCTGAATACAAATGTAGAGTTTGTCTGTGCATATTGCTGCTGCCCTGCAGCTCTGGTAGTTTTTTATGCTCTTTCTTTTTAATGATTATGTGTAGTTTTTCTTCTGAATGCCTTTTCTACTGTTTACTGGAGTTGTGAAGTATTCACCAACTTCATGAGATGTGACCAACGCATAAGGAGGAAAGGGGATTTGATTATTTAAATTGCATAGAAAAATATGCATACTGTCAAAACAAAGAAGAGCGTAGGATTGTATTCGCACTTACACTCGTACAAATCAGGAGTAACTGCACTGAAACTAGTGACTGATGTCACTGCAAACTCAGTTTAAATATCAGTAAAATCACGTCTCCCAATTCAATATACAAGAATACTGCCACTTCAAAAGATCACATTTTATTCTGAAAACTGTTTACCTTTTACTTACCCTGCTGTAAGCAAAGTTAAAAGTAATTAAAACTGGCATAAAATATTTTCCAAATCCTGGTTACTTTTTTCATTTAACAGCACTTCTTACAATCAGTTTCTCTCATTTTATGTGGATTTCTTTTGCAGCAGTGATAGCATTTTACTGTTATTGCTTTTAGTATTCATTATTGTGAATATGAAACTGCACAAATGGGCAAGGATCTCAGGAAATGTTTTCATATCAAAACTGGTTTAAAACTTTTCTTATTACGCTGTGTATATCAAGTTGATTGAAGCGTAGTGAGGTTTGGATTGGCTTGGGTCACACAACATAAACTGAGCAATGCAGTTCAAAGTACCCTAGATTTATACCAGTGCAACTGAGTTAATGATCTGATTCCTAAAGTGGGATTCATCTCCTGTAGCTGTAACCATCGAGTTTCACTCAATGCAGAGAGATGGGCATTTCCAGAACTCCCTACTCTAACACAGCCATCAAAGATAGGTGAATGAATTATACTCTGTAGGCACCCCTTGCTCTTCCCTAAGCATAATGATAGACACAACTATTAGTTTAAACCAAGATAATTAGGTATTAAATAGCAAAAATAAGGCAAAATTACTCTGGGCCCTAACATCTGAATGAACTGGGGAAAAAAACAAGCAAGACAACTGTTTCCTCAGGGGGAAAAAAATCTTTTAGCCTTCATTTGGCTGATCTTTGTGTAGCTGCAGAAGCGTTTAGACTGCATACGAGATAATTGCTGCAAGTGGCAATGTTTGCCGTATCACTGCCCAGCCTTTGGGCAGAGTGGCTCCACACCCACCAGCGCTGCACAGGGCAGCATCCGCAGCCCAGGAGAGGGAGAGGGAGAGGGAGATGGCAGCTGAAACGACTCCCGGAGCTGCACACGTGTGCTGGGAGGTGCTGGTGTGACTACACAGCCTGGCCTTAAATCCTGACATAGAAACAACGCTGAAATATTATGTAACTGGGAGAAAGGACTTACGTTGATTTAGTTTGTTTTTTAAAATGATCCAGGTTTTGTTTATGAATAATTTTATATCATTGCTGATGTACAGTGCAGTTTAGAAGAGAAACTGTTTCTGTTTTCTTACAGTTATCTCACATAAACAAAAGATAGCATTGAGGCTCATCTGATTATATTTTACTTCTGTAGTTTAAAAGATTTTCCAATTTTATCTATTTATAAAATTACTTGAAGCTGAGGATTAAACAGAAAGGTTTAAAGCAGAAAAGCTGATTTAAGACTGAAGATCTTTCTTAGCAGCATCCATTTAAAGTTAATCTTTGATCATCTGTGAAGCTGATTACCTAACATATAAAACCTATAAAAATTATCCTCTCTTTTATTATGCAATACAAATATTGTATTCTTTCAAATTCAGTTGATCATGAATAATATTCAGAAAGTCTGTTAAGAAACATTAGTCATAAATGTTGCAGAGCTACAAGCAGACCACGATGGAAGGAGACAGAAGGATGGCAGAAAGCTTTGTCATCGGCACCTGCAGCAGTGAAAGAGAATCGCAGGATCACAGAGGGGGCTTGTAAAGCATGGATAGATTCTCCCAAGATTGTGAAGGGTTTAATATTTAAACATATTTGACAGAGAACATACAAGAGGTCCATGATATATGCCTACAATCTATTGATTTCATGTGCTCTTCTGCCTGGATGTTAATTACTCCACATACCCCTCCATGCATCACTGCCAAAGTAAAAATAGTGAACCATGTCCAGCTTGCCAGATTTCCTTGTTGAGCCTCCTGAATCTTTGCTGCTTGAATTCACCTCGGTATCTGTGTGATGCCACCTCAGTCCCTCTAGTCCAGCTATCAACACCAGCTCCAACAGTAATACCAACACCACCAACATCCACTAAAGGCAAACAGCATCCACATAATCTCTTAATAGCAGAGCCCCTAAAACTGCAACACTTCAGTGTCTCTGCTGACCATTTCTGTCTCTTGGAAATTCACTGAGTCTGAGCAGGCTTGCACAGCAAGCAGGAAAACTTTTCTGAAGTTTCCACATCCTCAGCCTTACTGTAAATTGAGGGATTTTCCTGTAATCTTTTACTTTACTCCCACAAGCCAAGAGAGGAGCAGGGGAGAATATGGGAATCAAGGACAACACTAACAGTTATCAGAATCCAGGCAGAAGTTGAGCAATTGAAGAGAAATTTCTGCTTATAAATACTTTGTGTCCATTTCCACACTTTTATTTTACACATTTAGTTAGTTTTGTATTTAGGCAAGGTCTGGATAGCCATTATGAGGAAAAAAAAAGTCTTTTCAACATCTAATTTGGACAAAAAAGACTAAGTTCAGGATATTTCTGGGTAAAATATGTCACTGGCAGACCAGTAAAGCCATTTGCAAAGTGTTTTCACATTGTCTGAATTTGCAGCTGCTGAGATGATTCTAGATAAAACCACTTTGCTCATTATATGTCACGTCACTGACACAAAAGTCTGTCCTGTGGAGTGCATTTTCTGAACTCAGGTAAAGTTAAAGAGGTGTAAAGATCCAGCCAGGGGAATTGTACTGCAGGACTTGGAGGTAATGTGCTGCTTACAGTACTTCATCCACAGAAAATATAGAAAAGGTGTGGTTGGTTCCCAGGCAGTGCTTGCTGTTTTAAGGACAGCATTTTTCATATGAATGAGTCTCTTTGCTATTTGTTCATGCTTGATCTTTGTTTCTTTATGATTTTAGGAGGCTTGGTATCGATGAGCATTAAATTCTATTTCATGGGGTTTGTAAGACTTATTTCTCAGAAAAATGGCACTCAGTGCATAAAGTTACTGGCTTATTAAGAACAACAATGTACTTTTGTTGAAAATATATATCTGCTTTCTAAATGACTTGGACTGTTTAACACATTTTTGTTTTAATATAATACTGTTTGCTTGCTTAGAGAAATAAAATCTAATTTCTAATAATTAAAGCACATTAACCTGATTAAAAATTATCTCCATCATCCCATATTTGATACCTAACAGCTTTGTTGCCTAGACAGTATCCGTTTACGCTGAGAAGAGATTGCTCTGTCAAATCGGCATGTTCAGCA
The DNA here is from genome assembly GCF_000695765.1 of Mesitornis unicolor. NCBI lineage: Eukaryota > Metazoa > Chordata > Aves > Mesitornithiformes > Mesitornithidae > Mesitornis > Mesitornis unicolor. The sequence continues at coordinate 15,651 of NW_010199561.1, forward strand.
GCAAATGAAATAGTGGGAATTGGAGAAGTTGAGAATGAAAAAGGAGTTTGTAATTTTAGAAGTGGTTATTTAATTTCCCATGTGTTTATCTGGCCAACAATAACAGTTTCTTGGGAGGGAAGGAAGAATATCCTTTAGAAATTACTTGAAGTACTGGTGGGTTTTTCCTGAGATGACAACTCAAGGGCAATTCTTGAGCACGACATAGAATTGGAACAAACCAGAGGCTCCAACAGCTCCATCCTGTCCTGGTTCAGCTGTTTTACAGTGACATACAGGAGCACTCCATTTGGCTCTAACTTCCATGTCTACACTGACACCCAATTAAAAAAACATTAAACAGGAGTACTGACAAGATTTGCAAAGCGAGTTAACCTCTGAACTCCAAAATAATTTTAAACATGTTAAAATTGGTTATTGCTGGTTTAGCACATCTTATTTTTGTAGGTGGAACAAATAAGTGGAAGATGTGAAATATGGCCCTAGAATTCCACTTATTTAGGTATTAACAATACTATGGTATCTTTCTGGAAGAAAGCATATATAAACCTGTGAGTTACTATCATGTGTTAAGTATGATGCATATGTTGTAATCTATTATCACAAAAAGCTTTATGATCATTTTAGACCACAAAAAGGTATTAATCTTTGTTATTTCAATAAGGGAAAAAAACCCTTTAAACCTTTTAGATTCACATTCTAACCTTCCGTATTCCTGTGGGAATTGAGGCGTTAGGCATTTCTCTCCTGAACACTAACAGGAGTTGCTGGAGCAGAATTGCTACTCACTGCACCGCAGTGCTGCATGCAACCCTATATTGGTCTTTCCAGAGGACCAGACTCCATGGATTACAGCCGTGCAGTAACCTTACACAGTCAGAGGCATTACAAATATCTGAGCTGAATTCAATCTACTGTCTAATTAACTTGTTAAAAAATTCTTCTTGGGAGAGAGACACCAAGTAGGTTGAAGATGTTTTTACCATCTACACAATTATCTATTATCTATAACTCATGGTTCGTGTTTCAAAGGAATGTAAATGATGTGTTTTGAGTGAATTGGGAGTTCATTAGTTGAGAAACAATATGCCATTTCCCAAAGTCATAAATCCTATGTAATACAGAAAGTATAAGGAAATACATAACCTTACAGGTACCTATTTTTTATAGATTTCAGTTTGCAGTGAGTAAAAAAAGAAAGTACAGTGTACCCTTATACCTCACAGACTCGAAATATATTAAATATAAATCATTCTCATGCATCATATGCTACTTTTGAAAGGAAAATATGCATTAAAAAGATTTGTTCAATCTCTAGGTCTGCCTTCTAGCATCAAAGATCAATGTGCAGTCTGATTAAGTTGTGCTCTATAGATTTCTGCAGTCAAGTTCATCAAAGAACCCATTTCTCTTCCTCTAATGATGCTTGAACCTAAAGTTCTTCTCTGAAGTACTTTAATTTTCACTTGGTCATTACAAGAAGACAGTGACTTAATGAACTGCAAATAGGAGAAGAAAGTAACATAAATCATTTTTGCATCCTTTTTTGTGGTATTAGCATAACTCTTCTTTCATCATTTTAATGCCTCCAGTGATTCCTCCACATATGATGGTAAAAATTAAATTATACAGCATTTTTTGCAATTCAGTGCACCAATAAAAATAGAAAATCATTAGAATAATCAAGATAAATTAATGCCAGCAAACTGTAATATTACTTTACATTGTATCGCAGTAACTGTTAGAGTGAGTTTCCTGC
>NW_010199561.1:17427-24485 GCF_000695765.1 Mesitornis unicolor
TTATCATAAATAATCAGTAAAAAATTTGTAAACTATTCGTCTGCAAAGACCTTCTCCGAGACACTTATTTAAAAAATAGAAGCCAATGGTTTATTGCCTTGGTGCTTCTGATGGAAGGTAAGAGTGAGACAGTACATTAATACCTTTTCTTTCTGGCTTCTCACTGTGCCTAGTTTTGTATAACCAGAAAAATGATGTCATTACATTTTTCTAAAATAGAAGACTAAATCAGTCAGTTTGAAACTCTAGCGCTGCCTGGAGATTTCCCAGTTTGGCACACATATCAAGAACAGAGCAAGGAATTGCTCTCAAGGTGCTGCAGAGCAGTCCCATCACACAGCCCAGGATTTTGGATTTAGTACTAAAAGTGCTGCCCATACTGAAGAAAGCTAAAAGAATTCTAAGTATTTGAAAAGTGGAAAGGAGCCCCAAGAATACAAAACACATCAGCAGCTGTTTACAGCAAGTAACGGTACGGGGGTGGCCCCAGGTAGCACAGGGCAGACCTCGGGTGGTGGGAGCTGCAAATCACTTCACCCTGCGGCCGTGCTTCCGTCTCGCCCTACTCATCACCTTTGACCACTGAAACCAAAGATGAAATTTCCTCTGCCCATTTTACAGTCTGTTTTAATGTTACCCTAATTTCACATCCATATTTGTGTTTCTACAATCTGCCTTCCTATTAATTACAAAAATATTTTTTAAAGGTTAAATTATTAGTACATTCCCAGCACCAGTGGAGTGCTTGTTTTTATTCTGGAGTGTTGATTATAGGTGATGAGGTCCTTGCACTTGCCGTGCTCTGGAAAGGCTCTGGCATATATGTATAAATAATATTTGTGGTCACTGGAGCCTATTAACCCTTTTAAAAACTGAAATTAAAAGCTTGAATTAATTGCAACTGAATGATTCCAAATTATCATTTACACTTTTGCAATGTAATGATTTAAAAATGGTAAATAGTTTCAGCATAAGTGCTCAGTGATAACTGAAATCGCTGGCTAAAAAGGCATTATATGTAGCTTTTGGAAAATAAGAATTTTCTGAACTTGGCACTGCTCTACTTCAGCCTATCTGAACAGCATGGGCTTTCAGCACTGAAGTTCCTGATAAAACCAGGATGGGGTAAAAATCACTGCATTCGCTGTGCAAATAGGTCCCGCAGCGGCTGTAGGCATTCATTATTAAACACAAAGTGACACTTTAGGTACTGAGCAACTTCAAAATGAAGGCATAAATCTTTAACTGCTTGGGCAATCACCTATACAGGTAATATTCAAACAATAGGAACTGTTTAGCTTCATATGCTTTAATGTTTTTATGCATTTTTTCATCATTTATTTTAGAAAATTACGTTATTTCAATAGTAGCTCCAACGGGAGCTATTGTACAGCACTAGGCAACAGGAGCAGCTTAGTCCTAGTAACACACCTTTAAATATCACGTGGCATTTTGGAATAAACATAAAACTACTAGAGATTTCAGTTCAGCTTTATGAAACTCTGTAGTAAATACAGAATAAAGCAGTTCTTTATTAGACTTCTCAGTTACAAAGAGCCAAATGCTGTTACTCTGCCTACCACCTGGGATTTGCTCTAATAACCATCAGTGAAGGCAAAGAAGACCTTTTTCGCTTTAATTACGCATGGTCCCAAATCACTGGCATTATCTGGCTGTATTTAAGACTGGAATTTAACCCTAAAATATAATTTCTATCATTAAAAAATTACTGCCTAAGTTTGTAATGCAATTGCTATTATTTTATTCAGTGGTTATTATTACCCTTAAAAAGAACAATTTAAGAAATCGTAGTCCTCTGTGTTACTCTATACTCATTATATTATACTCTCTATTATATAGAGAGGTGTTTCACCTCTGAAAGGCAATTTTAAGTGGTAAGGGTTTAGTTCAGATTTAAGTGTATCTCACTGACTCTGTATCAACATTCATAACAACACCTGTAATTTGGTTTTCCTTCTGCAGAGCCAGCCAGGCCTGTGACTGTCAAACCAGCACCTCAACTTCTCTGTTACAACAGGGCATAACCACTGCTGTTGGCTGTGTGCCCTTGATTCCTCTGCCACCTTACACTGAGGAGTACTAACATTTTCTGACAGTAATTCAAAATACAATCTAAGGAAATTACGCTTGCTTTTGTGTAGTTGAAGACATAGCTTGTCTGCCCATTTCTGTAGCATTTGTAGTCGCATGAAAGAGGAAAAATGCAGTCAGGGTCCTGGATCCCGTTCAGTGTTCTTGGCTCATTCTCATTAAAATAATCTTTTGCTGACAAACTGAGATGACAGCAGTGATATGCGAGATGGTAGAATCCCAAAATGTCTAATGCACTTACTGTGCTGTACTATCAGTGTTGTAAAAATCTAAAATAAATTAAATAATGCCACTTTTATTGTCATACTTCAATACTGCAGTCTGTTGCCTGACTTTCAAACCCTCTCAGGTCATCCTGAGCAGTACCAAAAGACGTGTTTAGAAAATTCCTAGCTAGGATCTACAAGACAGGGAATAGATTTATCCTCATTCTCTTATGTCTCCCTTACCCCTCATCAGGCAAGATTAACAGAATTTTTGAGCAAATGCAAGCCTCCCCCTTACTTTCCATTCATCTTCCCTGAGAAAAAATCCCAACCTCTTCTTTCTGGGGAATAGATTTTGCATTAATTGCTGCTTCAAACAGCATATACTTAAGCATGGAAATTCAGTCTGAGATGAGACAGTAATGGAAATCTTGCCCCAAAAAGGCAACACTTTTCTCATAAGGATTCCAGTGCAAAAGAAAAGAGACAGAGAAAATATGCTACAGGGCACATAAAGAATCGATTCCAAACAAAAATGTGTTTCAAAGATTTCCCAGAAGGCATCGGCAGCTTCTTAATGCAGTTCATTCACAAATTCCTTTAGGGAGCTCAGTAAACAGGGGCAGCTGATCCTGCTGCTCTACAGCTCCACGTGCAGTGCACGCTAAACGTGCCCGAGGATGCAGAGCGGTGCTTGGAGCCTCCAGAGCAGCTGATGGGCAGTTGACCACTCATTGGCTTTGGTGCTAGCAATTTAGGCTGTGTTAGGTCAGAAGTCCCCAGTGGAGTCAGGTACCATTTTCTGATGGAAATTCAATGGCAGCTGCGTAGCTTGGTCCCTTGAATGCCCAAATTGTGAGTCAATGATGGCTGAATGAGCAGCAGCAATTCTCATGGCACAGGACTCCATTTGTAGCTCTGCAGCCACCTATCCCTCTGGTGTCTAAACTCATCTAAACCATCAAAACTCAGCGGCAGTTGCAGAAATCCTGACGGATTTCAAGGACTCTCCAGCAGCACCTCCTGGTTTTGGCAGCCAAAGCCAGGCTGTGAGCAGTAACTGCAGATTTGGACAAGGTGCTTTTCTGTTTTCCTTATGTTTATTCATTCAGGTCTAAAGAGAAACTGTAGGCAGACAAGTTAATGAGAAGGAGAAGGACCAGAGAAGCACTAATCCGACTGCGTTAAACATTAAATTCTTTCTGCAAAAAAAAATGGCTATTTCTGTTTCCAACTATGGAGCAGAAAATATGTGATTTGGCAAGATTATCCAAAATAACTCATGAAACAAAATGGAATATAAGAAAAAAACCTACTTCTGATAAACTTCCTACCATGAAAACTCAAGAGATCTTTCCAAATCCTGTTTTCTGAGTGTTTTCCAGAAACTACAAAACCTTAATTAAAAGAGAGCACTTTACAATGTGAAACAGCTTCTGAACTTGAGAGGTAGCAACAAAAAACCCGTACAAATTCAAAACACACACAGTTGTTCCAGACTCTTGCATTAGGAGCTTGATCACCCACCCACCTTTCCTTAAATCTTTTCACACTTTGGGCTACAGACTATAGTAACTATTTTTATTCCTCGTAGTATCCTATATAGGGAAATCACAAGGTAAACATTCTGGCAAATAGTGTCTGCATACGGGTGAATATTCTGAATGTACTTTCTGTTGCACAACAACAGGACAGTGTTTTTAATGCCAAGCAAAGATGACAAGGCATAAAAAACTACTGCACATCTGTAAGTGACTGGAAAGCTCTGGTGTTACTTGCTGCACACAGGTTAGGGTGGGGGTTTTTTCTCATATGAAGTAGGATAATATATCAGTATGAAAAAAAAGGGTTGTGAATTAGATGTAAAGAAGTCCAAAAGGAGAAAATACTGCAGGAGAATCATGACACTGGAAATATTCTTTATAGTTTGTAGAACATCCACTGAAGTTATCAGGTCTATCCTAGATCATTTGATGCTTCTAGGATATAATAAATTTATATTTTTAGGATAAAAGGGATGCCCCTATTTCTCAAGACTTCCAAGTCTCGGTAATTCATATGTTTTAGCTAGACTTTTTCTTAAATCCCTGCTGAAGGTCAGTGATGTCTAGCTTCCTCAGGCTTCTCTGAAAAACTCAATATCTGTAAAACTGGTTAAAAGTTCTAATACCATAAAGAGCTAAAAGCAATAGAAGACTTACTGACATTATTAGGTTAACACTAACCATTTCTCTTCCTGAAAAAAAACTATGAAAAACCACTTACTATACAAGTATTCAACATAAAGCCTGCTATAATCTCCTACCATGTTCACAGAGGACATTCTCCCATTTCTGCCTAAGTTGTGAGCAGCTGTGCTTACCCGTACTGTTATTGAAATAAGGGAAAGCAGTGGTTCTTTGGAGCAGCCGTGCATCGCACAGACGCTGTGTTCATCAACAGAATGGGCTGCCACTGTTCTGGGACTCCAGACACAAACAGCCATTACTGCAGATCGGTAATGCACAGCAACCTGAAAAAGTCCCCTTCTGAGCAGGAAATGTCTCTGCATTGGCAGACTACAGCCTGATTCTGTGTGATACCAGCTCTGAGTCGATGAAATCCACTGGCCAAAGCAGCAGGCAGACACCGGGTATTCTATTAGCATCCGACTGCCAAAACCCATTCTGTGGTGCTTCTAGACCTGGGCAACCAGCTGTGAGACATGGACTCAAATGACCTGGAAAGAAAATTTGGCTTCACTGCAGTCGGTGGCAGAACTCTCTTTTTCTTCAGCGAAGCCAGGATTTCATTCCTGGCAGTTGCAAAGCTTCTGTTTGTACTGAATTGTTTTCCTGCTGTCAAGTGGTGTTAGACTGCAGAGGAGGGGGCTGTTTCTCCTGGAATTATTTCTGTAGCTTGGCCAAGATCTAGAGGATTTATCTCAAGCAAACCATTTCTACATTTATTTTTCAAAGGAAACTTGGAAACTTTTCTTGCCTAGTGCCAAGCAAATAAGACTTCCTTTTTAGCAGAAAATCTGAACTTGGATACAATTTTATAAGTCAAAAGAAGACATTAGTACTGAGGGCTTCAGAAGTGGGAGAATTTATAAAGTTGTAGACTGAGCTGTAGGCAGGCCGTTTGGAAAGGGTTTGCATCCAGAGCTCACAGAAGTCAGTAGTCAGTTATTTCATATTCTTAGTTACCCAAATACTACCTACTGATTGAGTTATTGATGCAACATTAGTCTGAGAGCTCATACCATGCAGCTTTACGTGCTGGTCATTAAACAGCTCCGCTGTTGCTGGAGGCTGCATGCATGTGCTGTTCCACCTCCTGGGTTGGGCTCAGCTCAGATGCTGCTCTGTATTTACATGAACAGAGATGAGCGTCTCGGTTGCACAAGTGAAATTCGGATTGTCTCTATCCCTCCTCCAGCCAATCTGCAAGGCAAAGATAAGCAGACCTCAAACACAAAGAGGCAGGTAGGTACATTTTGCAGCTACGTAGAGAACAGCTAAATATTAAGAATAAAATCCTGTTTTCTGTGCTAGTGAGAAGGCAAAGGAGCCTATTGTCCTCCCCAGTAGCAGATGGCCGTCTTGCACCTGGCTCCCCAGGCACTGGGAGCATCTGCAGCTCCAACCAGATTACAGCAGAGATGTTGCAAATCACAGGGAGGAATCACATTCCTAAGGACCCTTTGAAATTATTTGGCATTGAATACCATTTTTCCCTGCTGGAAAAGCTCCTTTTACATGTCAAAGTGGAACTGGCATGCAGACTTGGTGACCAAGACCTGCTTTTGTACCACCAATGTAGTTTATATTTATTCTTTTTTTAAAAAAAAAAGATTAAAGCTCAAGATAGATAAGGCAGAATTTTATGGGTTTCCCATCCCAGAATGCCCAAAGCAGCCTCACTTTGTGTATCCATATTAAACATATCATTCAGTAGTAAATGACACCATTTCACCAGTTTGGTGTATGTTTTGTATCTAAAACAAGAGGCGGATGATGCACAATAGATCTGGGTAGTGACCCCAACACAGGATATTCGGAGGCATCAGAAGAATTGATCTTCCCAGACCAGTATTCCTGTATTGATTTACTCCCTGTATCTCAGTCTTCAGTGGCTGAAAGCGTTATTCATTATTAGAAAGCTTTGTATCTGCTTAACTCATAACCAGTTTTTAATACCCCCTGGGGACTAAGCCTGCATCGCTCTGCACTGGAAACTTTTGGATGAACTGGTGGGGTGGAGGACACATGGCAGGGAACCAAAGGTAATATATGCTTTATGCCACCTTAGTGAATATTAGGTTATCTCCAGTACTAAAGACTGAAACTCATAATTCTAGCATGTAGCAAGCTGAAATGAACAGCTCCCTGAACAATGAACAGATATTGCCTAAAAATACATTTATTTTAATTTTGTAGACTGCCATTTATTTATTTGTAAATAGGCTACTTTTCCATATTTGGGTTTGCATCCTGCAAATATGAAGGCTATTTAAATAAACAGGAATTTTCCTTTGTTAGGCTCCTAGTTTGGCATTCACGTGCAGTTTCATGGCTGTACATAACAATTCACAAGAAGGACACTGATTTGAATACTCATTATTCCAACAAACAGGGTATTTATTTCTGGATAGAGTTACACAGATGGAGTAGATAATCTATCAGACCAAACCACTGGGGTTGACTTGGCTTTTATGAGTATATTAACCTCTGCACTCTCCATATACCGAGTCATTCC
>NW_010199561.1:24516-31263 GCF_000695765.1 Mesitornis unicolor
AAGGGGAGAGTCTCAGCCTTTACCTTTATTTGGTTGCACCTACAGTGTATTTTACAAGAATGTATTTGCTACTGAATGCTGTAACAAATCTTCAAATTTATTGAACAACTCAGGGCAGCAACCACTCTGTGAGGAAAATAACCCTTTATGGAAAAATCAAGCACAAGTTTAGAACACATGAGCAAACCAGTTGATTGCAGTGCTCTAACGCTTTAGTTGTCATTGGAATAGTAATTATAATTCTAACAGAACTGACAGACCAATTTAGGGGTATTTGAAAATAATTTTTAAAGCCTTTAAAAATTATTAAACTGGCTGAGCATACCCTACCAGTGCCTTGGATGGTCATGGTGCTTTGACGTGCTATATATGAGCAGAGTATAGCAATGTTCACCTTGGTTGGCCATTATTTCCCTTACACATATGGCTATTTATTTGCGTAAGGGTTGGAGGCTGGCTGCAGTGCTGCTCATTTGGAACTAAAATTTATTGTTCACTAAGCTCCTAAAAAATAATGTAATTTTTCAAGCCAATAGAAAAGAGTGTGAATTATTCACCTTGGTTCATTATTATAAGATATTTTATGGTGACACCACAGAAGTCATTATTTATAACATATGGGATCATCTTTTACCAAATGTTTTCTCCTTCATCTTCTTGTAAATGTCTTGAAGTAAATGTTGAATTGTCTAGTCTAAAATGCCCAACAATGATAAATAGTTGCATTATGTGCACAGGATTGCAACTGTAATGTTTCTCCCAAAACTGTGTATTAGCTTCTACTTCTAAGAAACAAGATTTTTTTATATGAATTTTTCCCCAAGTATTTCACTTTATCGTGACACTGAATATCTACCTTGCAGTTTAGACAAAGATGGAACAAAAGTAGGGTTAGGGAGACCGTAGACTTCTGGTTTTGAAAGAGTGAACTAAAATTAAAAGAGATTTAAATGTGAAGGAAAATCTATTACTTGCAGAAATAAGCTGGCTGGAGTAGTTTGTGCGAGAGAGGCAGAGACTCTTTGTGTGAGAGTCTGTGTGTGTGATAAATTGTGGGAGTGGGTTTAACTGCAGCAGTCAGACTTTGGCAGATTAATGTAATGGAGAGAAAGTGACTTTTAAAATACCAAACCAGAATTTTTCTCCTGGAATTATGGCTACAGCACAACCAAGGATATTCTGATTTTCTGTTGGAAAGCTCATTTTGTTTAAAGAGAAAATGCTCACCTGGCAGGTTACTAAATGTGGTCAAACCAACAGACAAATGGTTAAACTTGGTGAAATCTTCTTGTTTAACTGTGTTGGTAATCCTGATTCAGATAAGATCAGAAGTAACTTGCCCAGTTTCTGCAAAATCTATTTTCAATGGAATACCTGCCTTGAAGTATCATTACATGGTGTTTCAGAAACCCCACATTTCTCACAACATTAGAGGCTTTCTCTGAAAACTGACCTGGCAGTCTGGTCAAGCCATCTGTGACTTGCACGTGGTCCCATTCTTTCAAAGAAGCCTAAACTACAACAGGTTTCTGGTTCAAGTCTTGAAAAAGATGCACTGACCAAAATTAAGCCCTTTTTCATGATACTCTCTATCATCACATCTTGTTTCTGTCTTTAAAATCTCAGAATAAAATCAGTAGGGATTTTGTATTTATTTTGAGACTAGGATTCCACTCTTTGAACTTTCTGCCTTTACACATTTCCTTAGACATGGAGAAAGCCACAACACCACTGCTTCAATCAATGTTGCTGCTCTGTTACTGAGAGCAGAATCGGGTATGGCAACATCGCTGTTGTACGTGGATGAAATGTTCGGAAAACAAAACTAACGGCATAAACGAGAGCAGAATGTAGTTAATATTAGACAAAGTATTATTGTTACAGTAAATTATGAGGTGATGTCTTGCTGAGTTAAGTCTCTGAGGAGCGCCAAAATTGTAACGTTATGTACTATATTGACAGGTTCATGTAAAATTCAGTACAGCCCGCTACCCCTTGGCAGCCATTCTCTGCAAGAATGGATGTGTCAACCCTCATCAGCAGCGGTGGTGGCCAGCGCAAGACGTGCCTCAGTGCTCCTGAAATTCCCCCTCTGCCAGGCGGCTGTGTGGGTGCTGTAACATCCTTGTCAAACAGACAGGCGGCTGCTCAGGGCGGAAAGGCCTTCCCAGCGGTACTAACGCTGGCAGATGTTTTTGGTGTTCCTTGCAAAACAGTGACAGTTTAACTGAAAAGAAAAGACGGCGAAACGCGCTCCTGTCCACCTCTGCAGCTGACGTGGTGGGCCTGCAGAGCTGCCTTCCATCCATACAACACTGGGAAGGTAGGGGCGATGTAAAGTCAATATTCCTGATGGATCAGAAAGAAAACTCCCAAGTACAGACCAGCCTATTTTTACAGCCATTAACTACATACTCCTACTTACTGATGAAACTCCGAAGCATGAGTAAAGCTTGCAGCAAAACAAGACATTTAAATCTTGTTTAGATTTTCTCCCTAAGCACCGAAAAAGCTTTACTTATAAACTATTTTTTTTAAGATGGACTAAAAATACCTGCCTCTTCCAGTTAACTTTCAGAAATCAATAGGCAGGAAAGCAAATTACTGCTTCTACTCTTATGCCTCTGCTATTATGGTCTCAGTGGAGTGAAATTACTTTACAGTTAATTAGATTTTTAAAAAATATAGGATGGCTTCTGTATAATTCCCTTGGGTGTTTCAGTACCTCCCCAGCTTTTTAAATCCATTTCTGGGAGATGAGGCATTGATTTGGAGGAGATTTAATAACCCATTGGTAACTGTATAATCACCTGTAGCTGCCATGCTAGCATTGGCCAGGCTCTCTGACAGCAATAAGCAGCAGGTCAATTCTTTCAGCAAAAATATGTATGTGTTTTCACAGCCCTGTCCTATAAAAATCACCTGGAGTTTTTAAAACACACATCTACTTCAGAGTTTCAGTTCAGCTCTGGAGTGTGCTTTCAAAGCAAGTCTTCTCTTGTCTCTGCTTGCTGAGATGTGGTTCACATCTGTTGAACCGCCTAATATGATTGCAGAAATTAAAAAATCTCACATCCTTGGGGGCAGGATGTGATGAGGATGCGGCATGGATAAGGATGCAGAGGATTTAAAAGACATCTGAAAACATGCTTCTCACAGTAAGATCTTCCCTCCAGTAATCCAAATTCTGATATTTAGGACAGTGCATCTTCTCACCCAAGGTTTTGCAGTTAAAAAAAAATTCCTCTATGGATAGATATACATTTCAGAAGCATTCTGAGGAAGAGAGCAGAATAATTTTTTAAGTATCTTGAATTCTCATTTTTAGCCATCATAAATCCATTGCTGACATTTTATCTGGGATGCTTAGGTTGGTGACTTGCCTTAGATTTTAACTTTAGCCCATGGATAAAATATAAACTGAAACAATATTTAAAAATAACCCTTGCATGGTGATTTTTGCTACTGTGACTGGACAGCTTCAGAAGCCATCTTCGTGATGTCTGAGCACGATGCTATAGTTTGTAGTACAGATATGCCTCTCAGTTTCAATTTCCTTTTATTTCAACCACTTTCCTTTGGACCTTGAGGTAATCTCCTCCAGTGGGCAGTGTGCAGCAGCACAAAGAAGTGGTGTGCAGTTAGGACATCTATTCATAGAAACAGAGTCACCTTGGTTGGAAAAGAACGTTAAGATCATCAAGTCAAACCATAAACTTAGCTCTGCCAAGTCCACCACTAACTCATGTCCCTAAGTGTCACATATACACCTTTTAAATGCCTCCAGGGACGGTGACTTCACCGCTTCCCTAGGCAGCCCGTTCCAATGCTTGACAACCCTTTTGGTGAAGGAATTTTTCCTAGTATCCAATCTAAACCTCCACTGGTGCAACTCGAGGCCATTTCCTCTTGTCCTATCACTTGTTACTTGGGAGAAGAGACTGACTCCCACATTGTTACACCCTCCTTTCATGCTGAGAGCAATAAGGTTTCCCTGAGCCTGCTTTTCTCCAGGCTGAATAACCCCAGTTTCCTCAGCTGCTCCCATAAGATTTGTGCTCTAGAGCCTTCACCAGCTTTGCTTTGGATGTGCTCCAGCACCTGAATGTCAAAACTGAACATGTTTGTTGGCATTCAAGGTGTGGCCTCACCAGTGCTGAGTAGAGGGGACAATCACTCCCCTACCCCTGCTGGCCGTGCTATTTCTGATACAAGCCAGGATCGTCTTCAGCCAGATGCTGACCAAGACCCCCAGGTCCTTTTCTGCTGGGCATCTTTCCAGCCACTCATTCCCAAGGCTGTAGCGTTGCCTGGGGTTGTTGTGACCCAGGTGCAAGACCTGGCACTTGGCCTTGTTGAACCTCATACAAATGTCCAAGGCCCTTGAGTTGGGATTGGCCCTAGAGTCCAGGTCTGCTCTAGAGGCTGGGTTTAGGGGCTGGCTGTTTGTAGAGCAAGGGTGGTGTTAGTGCAGTCCTTTCTAGAGCAGGCATGAATGCAGGACTTGGTAGTTTGGTAGGGGGGAGGTCTTGTTTGTTTGTTCTAGATCATGTTCTAGATCGCGCTGTGGTTCTAGAGCAAGTTCTATATCAGGTTTCCTGCCCGCTTATTGTTCTAGAGCAGGCACTAGATAACTTTGCGTTTCTAGAGCAAGTTCTAGATTCACATCTAGAACACTTTTTTGGTTCTAGAACGGTTTCTAGGTAACTCTGGTTCTAGAGCGCTTGTTGGTTCTAGAATGGGTTCTGGGTCACTCTGGTTCTGAAGCGAGTTCTAGACTGGGTTTCTAGGGCACTGTGTGGTTCTGGAGCAAGTTCTAGATCACTTGTTGGTTCTAGAGCAAGGTTGGGGTCTGAAGGGGAGAAGTCCTAGAATCTAGTCCAGGGGTACTCCTGTTTTTCATCTCATGACGGTTTGTGGTACTTGCTGATGACAGCAGTCCCACTGGGGTTTTTTTAATTTGTTCTTTTTTTTACTTAATATTAGACAAAATATTACTGTTGCAGTACATTATGGGGTGATGTCTTGCTGAGTTAATTCTCTGAGGAGCACCAAAATTGTAGCGTTGTGTACTATATTGGAAACATTCCTCCAAATACTATTATAATACTTAGGTGCTGTGCAATTTGAAACAAATAGGTGGAAAACTCTGACTTTCCAGGGTAAATGCCTGGGAACTGCCTTCAAAATACCTGCATTCTTGTGCAGTTTAATGAATTTTGCAGCAAAATATTTGTTCTTTAGAAATCTCTTTATGGATAGCAGAGAAATATGTTTTACAGCTTAGCAGAGTAGCATCTGGAGCATCAGGAACTCCATCAGCACTGGGGAAATCATCCTAATCTTTCCTTTTGTTTGCACTGACAGTTTTATAGGGGCTCTCCTTTTAGCACATCATTGATTGATCTGGAAATAGCATAATCAACTCAGTGGGAATTACCAGTAATAGATTACAGCCAAATTCTACTTTCAGTTATGGCTGTCTGAGTCCACATAATTTTGCTACATTCACTGTGTAGACAGCGTGATATTTATAAACCTTGGATAGTAACTACTAATGGAACTTCACTGTTGAACTGTAGGTTGTTTTCCTCCTGAAGAGAGCTACCCGTTATAATTAATTAACAGTCTTTAATCAAGATTTTACTTTCCCTCTGATTTTTTGGAAGACATTCACGGTTACACTGAAGACTTTCAAACTAAAATTTTGTTTTCTCATGTTTGACTTTAAATATATGTTATAGTTTAGTACTACTTTTTTCCTTCAATCTTTATGTTGCTTTCTTTTTTCATGTGCAGTTAATTAAGTTCAGCTGAGCTTGGTTCTTTACAGGAAAAGAGCACACCATGCTTAGGTTTAAATGCTTTTGCCTCACTTTACTGATCAGAATTTTTGAAGTTGTGCTTTGAATTTTGGGGGTTATTTTTCACTTCCTTTATAACTCTTTTTGAAGTTATGTCCTATTTTGTGGGTACACATTCCTAGTAATATCTGGAATACAAATTGGAATTTTGATTTTTTCAATCCTCGCCGTATATGAGCTTGATTTTCAGTGAGTGCTGATAACAGGGTTTCCCAGCTCCGTGTAATTGCTGCAAGTCCTACAGTTTGGTCTAAGAAGTGGATATATACAAAATGAAGCTTCCATTATTTTAAAAGGAGTGCTTATTCCCACTGGATATGTGAGAAAAAATGAAAATATGACATGAAAACAGTAGAAGTCATATATTAAAAAAATAAATCACTCCATATATTTTTTAAGTGACTCATTATTTCAGTGTGTGTCTTGGGAGTTTTGAATATTTTAGCATAGCCAAAAGCTGCTTAAATGTGTCTTATTTTTCTTAAGTTAATGTGTAGATGAGCCCTTTGAATTTTTGAGTGCTTATTATCTTTAGCAACCATACCTTTACAGAAAATAACAGATATTTTGGATGCATTTGGGTTTTGACCAGATTTTCAAAGCAGCTCAGTTCCCAGTTAACAAATACAGGAACCATCTCTCTTTTTGAACCCCCAGTAGCTCCTGTTGTTCTCAGTTTGAGTTCCTGGGTTCAAAACACTTCTGAAAATAAGGCCCTCGTTCAATATCTCTCCAAATTGATCAGAGTAGAGGTAATGTCCGCATACTGGAAAAGACAGGAACGTTAACTGGAAACTGTTTTGCTGTCAGCTGAACAGGTTGATAGGGCAAAGTTACAGTCCCAGCATCTGAACTCGATCACATGAGAGAGTCTGAGCGGTTC
>NW_010199561.1:31294-35694 GCF_000695765.1 Mesitornis unicolor
CTCACTTTTCCCGACTTACAGAAGAGTTACAGGCTGCCACCAGTTGCAATAAATAACAAATAAATAACAAAGTGCATGCAAAAACTGACCATGTCTGCCAGGTTTGTGACTGGGAGGATGTCTAGGTCTGAGCTTATTCAGAAGCAGATGGGAGCCCAGCAGGTAGAAAAATGCAAACCTCACCTTCAGTAGCACTGACAAAGAAAGGTCAGAAATGAGACTGAGAAAAGGAGTCACAAGTAACACAGAGCGTGTGCCTCATGACACCCGGGGGGAGGAAACTGTCTTTTCTCCACAGATACACTGTTTCCAGATAATAATTTAGCTATCAACATCTATTCAGTTTTTATACTACTTTAATACTGATTGACATTTTCTTTAAATTGTAACCCGTGTATTTTAATGGTAACCTTCTATTTCCTTCTATCCTTCTAATGTAATGGGAAGCAACAAAAATAGCAAGAACTAAATTGCAGACATTAGAAATAGTTTTTATGAAAAGAAAGTTTAAAAGTGCATTCATGCACTATAACGCATGAAAATTTTAATGTGTGATGGCTTTCAGCATTTTGTTTTCATATAATAACTGCTCTTTGGCACTAGATTGTGCATGATTAATACTTTTATTATTGTATGGAGTAAGATATCTTCTATCCTAGATTGATTACTTAGTTTTTAGAAGCATTAAGAATTTTCATGTCCCACTGACCAGTGGAAACTGAGGTTTCTGAGCTTTCTTTTAGAAGACTGAACTGTTTATGAGCAGCCCATTTACCCATTTTGTCTGTCGACACACAAAAAAAGCTTCTTTGTGTAGTGATTTCTTACGGCACAGAAAAGAAGTCTAGGTAATTTCAATCGGTGTGTTTGATGACCTGAGGCTTTGGGGTCTCTTTGTTTAATAGTATTGTGCAAAAATATTCCACAGACTTGATTAAATATCTACTTGAGATACGAGTATAAATAAGTGCTTTAAATTCCATTTTTCTTCAATTGTTTGCATGTTTGAAAACCAAATCATTCTTTAATCTGGACCCCATACTTGCTATATCTTTCATATTTCTCCCCTTGGTCCAATTTTTTGTGTTGTTTGAGTTTGACAGCTGTGATATCAGACAGTCTCAGGAACCTGTGACTTTGGAAATAAATTCAAGCACTGGCTTACAGTAACTAAATATTGCTGCTTTCCAAATGGTGCTGCTAGTCCTGTCTCCCTTTCTAAGTTGTGTCTCATGATAAGCCTGCAGATGGGAAGCAGCTGGCAGTTATGAAATGTTACCCAAGAGTTGTAGTTTGCACTTCTGCATTACCCTGCCCAAGCAGGGAGGTTCACTGTGGTGAAGGGTTTGGTTTTTAGGTCTAATGCTGAGGTTTGGCTGAATGAACTCTCTGTTAAAGGAGTTCATTTTTACCATTGCCAAGGCTAACATCAGCCCACTTATTTATTTAAGCTCATTTTATTTTGTGCTGTCAAATTGTACCCCACCTTTCTCAAGTATACCTTACTGGAGAAATGTTGTTTAGAAGCATCAGAAGGCATTTTTGTAACTGGCAGTGGTAGGACTACAATCCTTTACAGTAAGTGCATTTCCACTGAGCAGGCTGGACATAGGAAGGCACTAAAGTGTATAACTTTCTGATTTGGTTTCTCTCTCCCAAAGGTAGTTATAAAATTTCTTTAGTTTTATTAAAATTACATACACTAAAGTCAGCTTAGGCTGAAATTTTAACAATTCAAATGCAAAGACCTTTTTCCCAGCTGATGTTAGCTCCAGAGCTGTCCTGTTCTTGCTGCTGTGAGTACAGTGATGCTGTCATGCACATTGAGGTCAAGCGATGTCTACCTGATTATGCTGAAGTTGTGTTTGCTGCTCTCACAGCACACCAAGCTCACACGTACGGTTCCGTCCTTCTAGCTAAACTGCTGAATTGTCAACTCTGTATACGTAAATAGCAGTATGGTTCAACTTGGTTCACAGAATCAATCAGTTAACGTAAGTCCGTCTTTCATTTCCTAGACTGTTGATGAACACATATGTGTGTGGACATGAGTGCAGTCAGGGGTGACTCAGAGGTTAGAAAATCAGCCAGGGATACACAGATACTTCATGTGAGTGGATCTGTATTTCTTCAGACCCAAATATTTTTCTTTTACCAAGAACTTTAATGCCATCTGAACACCTACATAGCCTTTCACTAGAGTCTGCAACATATTTAAGGATCCAACACATTTAGCAGCTTCTACCCTCTCATGACCCACCCCTCCTCCCAGTTACGAGGCCATCATCTCCTGTGGACCTGAGATCCTTGACCCTGGCTATAACAGTGCGCATGAGGACTGCACTTCATAAAGTGTTCTCTGTGTGTCCTCACTGGCATGGCTAATCGAAAAATGGGTAAATCAGAGGCTCAGAGTGAGCTGAGGACAGAATTGGAGCCTCTGTTCAGTCATCTACATTAAACAATAAAGCAATTTCTGCCTGAAACAAAGCAGGCAAGGCGCCTGCTTCCCAGTCTCCATGCATGCACAGCCACCCGCACTCCCTCTTCCCTCACCCACATCTCACAAGTATAACAGCATTGTGCAAACACACATATTTATAGCCTGCTGTAATGTTATTGCTTATTTTCTCATGCACACTAGCATAATTAACAGCTATCATTCAATTTATTCTTGATTTAAACATAATTAACAATATGCTTAAGTAATGATTTTGCTTATGTCTACTAACTGAAGCCAAACTTGTCAAACTATTGCTCTATTAATTTAATTCTTCCTCTTGATTTACAGAAATTCAATTACTCTAATGCAGTTAGTTGTATAGGAAATGTTTTCAGTTCTCTTCTGTTGCTTAGACACTTCCAGAGTATTTTCTAGATTATTTTAATTTGTTGCCTAGGGAGTGCATAAGCAAAAAATGATATCTTTATAAATTGTCAGAAGTACCTGACTGTTCTATACAAGTTCTCTATCACAAAAAGGCATTAGCTTCATTTTGATTTTAACTAATCTACCAAATGTCTTTCCATCTACAGTATCCTTTTACAACTGGGGAAGAAAGTGATCCAAGTAATTTTCGTGACTGATGGTCTTATCAGTCACAGTCAGCCCAGCACACATTAGCAGGATGTTTTACAGAGACTGGAGATGGCAGGAAGGGAATTATCCCTCCAGAAACACCTCTTTTCTCTGCAAGGGGCTGGGAGCTGGAGTTCAACAGCTGAGGCTGCAGCAGACACATGTCCCTAAAGCTCTATGTTGGTGCACAGGGTGATTATACAGGCTTCACCTCTGCTCTGCATGAAAAAAGCAGTGTGTTTCCTTAAAATCATTTAATTCTGCCCCACACTACTGCTATTACATGCATTCCTACTTGGCTGCTTCAAGCATATGTTTATTCAAGTTTTAAGCCATATGAACCTTTTTAAAATCATTAAATTGCAACTGCTCAGATCATTAGTGAATTCTTCCCACACATTAGCAGGAGGGGAGTCTTCCTAAGATAGAGCGTGTCACCTTAACTTATTCATATGCTTAAAGATCCAATAGCTTGTTACATATTCTAGTTACATATATGAGTGTTTAGGAACAGAGGGTGTTCTTAAGGTCTCTGAGAATGCATACTGTGCTACATTGGATGACTAATGCCATCCACTTGCTAGTAAAATTCTAGTTCTTTGACTGGTTTTTTTAAGTTGTATTCCTCTATTCAGCTGGCTGGAACAAGGCAAGACAGAGATGCTGTTACGATGTCTCCCAGCACTTGAAAGGATAGCCCAGTAGCACTATGTCTATTGATGTAGAGATAGCTGCCTTGTGAATATTGCTGCCATTTAAGTCCCTAGCAGTTCAAAACATAGCCCGAGTAAGAGAAGGGGTAGGACAGGACCACGTGGGATTCGAGATGCAAATGTTCTGCCTTGGAGAGCAGCGCGTTTTTAGCTGCCAGCTTTTGAAAGCTTTGTGGTCATCTGGGGGGAATCTTCAGCCGTCTACACTGCAATGCTCCAGGAGCTCAGGGAAGGCTCATTTTATTCCATACAGCTGAGCACAAGGGCCTGCATAGTCTGAGTGATCAGGCCTCTTAAAATCTCCCTTGATAACTAAAATAAATGATATGTGCCTCTGCTGTCATCATTTGTGTGAAAAAGACCTGGCTTGAAACTTCCCCAGCTTCCCCACTGATGCTAGCAGCTCCAAATCCAAGTGTCCTTTCTATAGGGCAGTTTGTACCAGTTTATTTAACAGTAAATCAGTTTTGTTACATAGGTACAGCCCCTCTAAACCATGATCTAGCTGCTTTGTAGTTTCCCTATAATCTATTACATAGTTTCCAGATAAAAACTTGAAGCAATTTAATTGATCAAAAGTAACTAAGTATTTCATTTATATATATATA
>NW_010199562.1:0-230 GCF_000695765.1 Mesitornis unicolor
GGAGCGTAGCGGAGCGCAGTCTACGGCGCTTCAGGCCCGGGGGAGCACGGGTGTGCGGGGGAGCCGGTGCGGGGGCAAGGCCGGGCCCACGCCGGGGAATCTACCGTTCGTGTGGCAGAGACTTAAAGAACTGCTCAGACAGCCGGGACATCCATAGGGCTCATACAAAGGCAACGGCTCCTTTGTGCCAGTATAGGGTGACTTTGAGTGTCCTGACTTACACGCAAGTC
>NW_010199562.1:298-45698 GCF_000695765.1 Mesitornis unicolor
CTTGGTTCTGCCAAGGCTCGAAGCGGGTGGGTGGTTCAGCTCGGTGCTGCTGCGCGCTTGGACGCTGTGGGTGTGGAAATGGTGGCTGAAAGCGGTGAGGGGGTGGCACGCTGGCACAAAGGAGGCTGGGAAGAGAGAAGCAGTTTTAGTTAGTTCCTGGAAAAGGTTAATTACAAATACAATAAATTTTTGCTTTGATTTCGAAGTGGATAACCTTTACACTTCCTGGGGTGGAGGAGCGTACATGCGCTTAGTGATGACACCTCAGATACCAGTGTGCAATGGGAACAAAAACCTTTGCGAGTGTTTTGCCTGGATCAGCACAAGGGCATCCGATCCCCCGACACACGTGCTGAAGACTATGTTGTGACCAAAAAATCATGGAGCAGAACAGAGCTCAACACCAGGCTATAGAATTGAGACTTGGCCAAAATGGAGTGACTCACGCTCCTGAAAATCTCCAGTCTCTCTGTGGATGTTGAAAAAAAAAACAACCAACAAATTATTCATTGATAATTATTTAGTCTGCTCCATTACGATGAAGTGTGAACTGTGCAGCACTGAATGAACTGGGTGCTCTGTGATCAGCAAAGCCTCCATCCCTGGAAAGTAGCACTCAGCTTTCCATGGACTCAGCGGTATCTGTGTGTCACGGTGTTTGATACAAACGTGAGTGCTCACATGAATTTTTCCCAGCTGTGGCACTGCAGCAGGAACCTGTTGCTTCCTGAACTTATTTATCCAACTCCCCCCTGTAGCTGCTCCTTGCAAGCAGCTTGGCAAGGCTGCACTCCCTGTCCTCTGTGCTGGAATGCTGGACCACGGGGGTGTGAGGAGCTGGTGGAGGGGCACATCTCCTTCCGCAGAGCGCAGACCCGTGTGTGCAGTCCCATGGGGACTCCTAGTTCCCCTGCGGTTGCATCCTCCCATTTCACCTGACATTACACAGCCTCTGTTCAGACTGGTGGGGCCTGGCTCTGCAGTGTTTCAAGTACATAACATCAAACCTGTGAAGCTCCCCAGGCCTGGATTTGAGGTCTGGGGGCTCCACGGATCTGAGAGGGCGCAGTTCAGCCTGAGTGCACCCCACAAAGCCATCTTGTTCTTGCAAAGTCGGTTGTGTTTCTGCTTGTGCTGCCTTGCCCTTGCAGCCCGACTGCGACTGATCATTTCTTCTGGGCACGCTTTTTCTTTCCTTCCTGAGAACATCCCCTCAGGACAAGCTTTAAGTCTAATAAAAAGCAGAGGAAATGTGCTGCACGGACCGCCTTCCCTCGGCACGCCATGCTGACACGGTGCCCCATGAGCCCCCTGCGTGACTCCTGGGCTGCAGGCAAGGAGACACCATGTGAAACCCAAGCTGTCTGGTGACACTGTGGTATGGCCCACATGCCCAAAGTAGTGCTGCATGCTGGAATTTCTGATTTTACTGCCTTGCTGGAGGTGCAGCTTCATGTGGGCTGCACAGCCATGAGTCAGGTTGAAATGCTGCTGAGGTGCACACAGCTGAGATAAAGCGACATTGGCCAGGAAAAGCCTTTGGGATTAAACTGTCACGTTATAGGTAAAAAATTATTTGCAATGCCAACCTTTCGAAGACTGCATCTTATACCCCTTATATCTGTGTCCTTGACAGTAGTTCCTGACTTATCCTGGAGCCTTACCCTTCCTGGTGCAAAGGCATGAAAGGGGCGCATTCCCTGTAAAAACACGCTCCTGAGCCATCAAGTGCTGGAAATCATAAAACTGGATTTTTATGCTGAATAACTGCTGGATTAGAGATGTCGCACCATCTCTGCACTTTGTAAAAGCCTCTTGATTGCTGTGCACGGAAAATCACGTGGAGTTGCTGAGTCTTATAATGAGCTACAAAAGATGGAGCGCAAGAAAGCCTGAAGCCGAGGGAAATTCGACATTGTAGCAGTTGGGCAAAAGACTGATGGTGAAGTATGGTAGGGTGCTCTTCCACTTGTCCCTTGCCTAGGCTTTTCTTTCCTTGTGCACAAAAACAGCACAAAGCAAGCAGATTTCCTTCGCTGGAGCATGACCAACAACCTGCGTGCTGAGAACCTGTGTCCCCCCCTACTTGCACAGTCCCATCCCCAGCAGCCAGGACTCACTCGCAGTCCCAGCTGCAGACGCTGTGCCAAGAGCTGTGTCCGCTCCACTGAATCACGTGTCTGCAGGAGAGGGGGCAGCTGAAGACGCCGGTACAGCAGTAGCTAGAGGCAGCATTGATCAAGCATCCATGAGCAGAAGTCTGGCACCGTTCAGGTGTTGGTATAATTTCTTCTGGATCAGCAGATTTAACATTGCACTGTACCATGCATATAAAGTCAGATATTAAAAATGCCACTGCTCAGTCATGTGTCCTGACTGATTTTTCTTTTTCTCTTCCTTTAAAGAAAAACTTGAGCATCCCTAAGGCTATGAGATATCTGGCTGGTATGAGTTTCTGTGGGAACCGAGGCTTGTTACCACTTAATCAAATGCTCAGTGCATTCTTTAAAAAAAATAATATTTCTTTCATGGTTTGGAAAGGGAATGTATGGCTAATGGGGTGAGAGGAACAGAGAGTTTCAGGAAACATAAAGCCACTGTAGCTATTGATCCAGTCTGGGAGCCCACGCAAGTGCACTGACACATCGGTGTGACATGCTGATGGAGCAGATGGAGAAAAAACACCAACACAGATCTGGCTTGCAGACATCTCCTACCCATGCTCGTGATCAAAATCCCCTTCCATTGCAAGGCCTCGTCATCCCTTGTGTGTTACAGGCCATAGTAAAATGGTAAGTGTAGTATATGTACATTTTTTGACTGCTTGCAGCGTGCTCATGAGCACAGAAGCTGACTAGGGCAGCCTTTTCCTTCCATGTTTATTAAAGCAGTTGGGCAGGAGCGTTCAGAGCCTTGCAGAGTGTAAAGCCACTGGTTCAAACATCTGAGGATGCCAAGGCAGGGAGCAGAACCAGCACAGATCAGGACTTGTTTGCCGGTGCACTAATATGCTAATAACCGTTACACAGTGTAGGGTGCATTCCAGGGCATGAGCTTTCGTAGCACCTTGAACACACTTCCTGAATACTCAGGGACTTCTCTTTTTCCCCAGCACCTCACAAAACACCTGAAGAACATGTGTCTGGATCGCACCACCCTCTCTTCCTCTATCCAGTTCTGCAAGTGCCAGCCTGTTTATGTTGATAGCTTTCTTTTTGAAAAGCCGTCCTGCATCTCAGCAGCCTCATGAATGCAGCTTTGTGACTACGTCACTGCAGTCGAGTCGAGATCTCCGGAGGAAGATGATCCGATGCAGAAGTCAGCACTCTGTCACTCACATTTCTTCTCTTCATTGACTCTGCAGAACGTGGCATTTTTAAGGAACATTCACTGGAAAGGTAATAGCAGAGTCTGACTAATGCTGTTTCTGGGTATCTATTTAAATTATTGAATGAGTATTTAAGATGTTTTCTTCCAGGCATTCAAATTTTCCTCTTGACTTTAAGTCCT
This sequence comes from Mesitornis unicolor, assembly GCF_000695765.1. Taxonomy (NCBI): domain Eukaryota; kingdom Metazoa; phylum Chordata; class Aves; order Mesitornithiformes; family Mesitornithidae; genus Mesitornis; species Mesitornis unicolor. The sequence goes on from NW_010199562.1 coordinate 3,809, forward strand.
TCTCTCTTGCTTCTCATCCCCTTTTTCTCTCATGCTTTTGTCTTACAGCTTAACTCTGTGATTAACACCACAGGATTTAGGCACATGAATAATGAAATTACTTGAGATGACAGACCTGATATCTTTCTTAGTGCTTATCACTTCCACTCTTAATTCTTCTGGCTTCTCCCAGGATTTTAGAGATAGACTGGTTAGTGTCCTGAAAATTATTTAAAAGCCACCAGTTCCTGCATTTAATAGCCAGCTGAAAGTAACTCCAGTACAATAACTGGGATGAGGGAAAGACCTAGACTGAATTAGATCTTTTCAGGTCCTCAGAAAGCAAACTCACAATTACAGCACAAAAATTAAACCAAGTTGTTAGTGAGGATCTGCTATCAGAGTGACAAACCATGCATGGCTGCAGAGATCTCAGCTTGCCATCTCCCCTGACTGATTTCTGATTTTCTGCAACTCCAGCTGGCCTCGGTAGGTTTGGGATTTGAATTTTCTAGGGAAATCACTGCTTCCAGTTTGCAAGCCAGCAGGGAGCTTACAGACCTTGGCCAGGTAATTTTGTGTCTGATTTTCTATGAAGGGAGCTTATGCAGCACTAAAGAGGGGTTAATGGATGTTGAAGATGCAGGTGCCATCAGCCTCACTGGCCATTTTTGAGAAGTGATGCCATGGACACAGGTTTATGTATAGCTATGATTATGTAGCATGGGTCAAAATGGAGCATTACTCCAAAACAACCACGGCAACATAAAAAAAAAACCAACAGGTAAGATGGCTGGAATAGGAAAATATAGGAAAATATACTACTTTTTAACTACTGTGTATGCTAACATACATAGAAAACTATTACATCCATTTTCAGGTGATAGTGAAAGGTTATTTGGAAGTGAACCAACGCACAAATCAGGGTGCTAATACTGAAGAGCACATTTCCCAGCAGCTAATGATCTGATACAATGATTTGAGGTGAGACTGAAAGCTTTTAAGCCAGCTGGGTATTAATTGCCAGGAATTGTGCATCCAAAGGCCATAGCTGCTCATTCAAACCATGACAAAGCCATTAAGTAATCCCCTTTATAGAGGGCAGTTTGCAAGTCTTGCACTGCCTCTTACAGGGTGTTTGAGGCTCCTTGCTGAGCAGGTCTTTCCTTCTCACTTTGAAATGTATTCTTCTATAAAGGGGAAAGCAAGCTAGGAATCGATTAGCCATCAAGAAATTATATTTGGTATTTAGGGTTTTTTTTTAGGATGGAAACCTGGAAAAAAATCCCAGTATAAGTAAACCAATAACGACTCATTTGTTTTCTTAATGCATAACACTTATGTAAAGCACAAGGGTTATCAAGCAGGATTCTCTTGCCACAGAACAGGTACAGCACAGACAGTAGGATTTAAATTTCCTTTATGTTGTATTCCTGCCTTAAAAATCATCCTCTTTCTCATGGGAATCACTTTTAGCTTCGACATCTCTTGCATGGGCAGAGGGCACTGGTGCTGAGCTGCTGGAAGAGGAGGGGCTGTGGGCACTTCTGCTCTTGCTGAAGGTCCCTGCATGGACCTTGCCCGCAGCAAAAAACCACTGCGGGCCCGAGTAAGCAAACACCGGGGCACAGGCAGCTTGGGGAAAGGCCAATTTCTTGATCTCTGAAACTGGATGCATCTGTCCATAGCTTAGGTCTCTGAGTCACGCCAGTCTGCTTTTCTAATCAGAAGGAAAAAAGCAGGTCTGGAGCAAGCTCAGATACCCACATAAAATGCAGCATCTGTAGCAAGGCTGTTTCTCTGGACGGGCTAGAAAGGAAGCTTGTGGTGGCAAACTCCTACCTAGACACATAACTTTTACGTAACTTCCTGGATCTTACACTCATGGGATATGGAGTAGTTGAACTTATAATATTAATTGAAACCTGACTCTTGCAGGCTGTCAGCAGCTCAGCAAATACACCCTGGCCCACCCGCTCAGCTCCCTCAGCACCTACCTGAGGCACAGGCAGAGTTGAGCAGAGTCTGAAACGCAGCAGATGCACTATACGCTATGATTAAACCTCTGTCAAAGACTTTATACCCACTATTCCTCCCCATTAATGTGGGACTGTGAAAACCCATGTCTTGGCCCATTTCTTTGTGGAATAGATGTTTGCTAGCATCAGTCTGGGACGCCCTGCTCCATGGGTGAGACCCAGCTCCTCTTTTCCCCTAATTTGTTTTCTGTATTTTCCAATTTACCTGTGACAACAGGAATCCCAGTTAACCGCTGGGAACTCATTACAGCCACATTTCTTTGATTCTGCCACTGCATTTCTTAATTAACCCAAATCCAGATTTGTGCTCCCTTCCCTACCTTTCACATATATCAACAAAGTCCTCTCATATCTTGAGAAAATCATTGCAGAAGCCTTTTCCTCTGGCCAACCCTCTGAGGAAGCGCCTCTTGCAAACGAGCTCTGGCCCTGCCACATCATCTCATATACCTTTCCCCATCCCCTACCCTTGGGCTCTCTAGCAGTAGGGAAAAAGAGCTCAACTCTTCCCCCCAGGTGTGGGCTCTTCATCAGATGCTGAATGAGCTGCGCCTTCCTGACTCCTTATCTGCAATGGTGGGGGAGGGTCCTGCACTTTTGCCCAAGGGCAGGGTCTTCATCACCCTGAAGGGCTGATTGATCTTGGAGAGTGGTTTCCCCTTTTCCTGTGTACTTTTAGGGTCACTAAAATCATCTGAGCTGTGCAGGGGTTAATGCATTACTGTTTGCACAGCTCTTTGAAGTTGAAAAGTGCAATGGAAGGGCTCTGTTATTGTTACCGTGTGTGAAGGGTTCAGTACCAGACCCAACCGTATTGTGTTTGGCCACTGGATGTCACAGCTGCTCAGCACACAATGCCGCTGACAGAAGAAAGGAAAAGCTTACCCAGCAGCGGCAACAGCCACATTTCCAGCGCCGTTATGTGTTCTGCGAAGAGTGGTTGTTTGTGGAGGGGCTTGGGGTCTTGTGCACTGCTAATACTGGTTTTCAGAGAGACTGAGCAGCAACTGTGCTTCCTCTGCATGTTATTACACTGGGAGATCAGGAGCAAAATTAATATTTTCACAGAAGGAGGTGCTAATACTAATAACACAGTGTCTGAGAAGGTGGACAGGTATTAGCACATGCTGACAAGCTGTATTATCACTGAATTATTAATTCTTTATCCCACCACCATCCAAGTCCACGGCGTAAAGCCCTGGTATGATGGAAAAGATTTCTCCCAGACCATCTCTTGACCACGCTCCATCAATCCTCACACCTGGGCTGCGTTCCTGTGTAGCTCATGCTAAATGCAGAGGGAATTTACCTCCCCCTTCCCAATCCTCCCTTCACACTTAGCCTTTTTATAAAGTCTCACACACAGATCCAGACCCCGAAGTCACTTTCAGCCAAGTCTGCAGAGCAGACCTATATAGATATTACAAGAACTGTAATTACATTTCCTGGAAATGAAAATGAAGAGGGATTATTTGACCGTGTTCTCTGCTTTTTATAGCAACCCATTGCCCTTTTCGCCACCTTGGGGAAAAGGTGAGTGAAAGGCTGCTTATGCTTATGGTGCAGGGAGGTGATAACCACCCCAGAAATGATGTGAACATTAAAGAGGGAAAAGTATTTTAAAATAATCCAAAGGCTATGGCTATAACTAAGAGTAATTGGCTGAAACTGAACAAAAGAAAATTTAGGTTGACAATGAACTGCAGGTAGCTAACGCTGAGATCTGTTAGACCGTGAAATGGAATTCGCAGAGGAAACCTCGCTGCTTTAAAACAGGCAAATCCTGCTTTTAGAAACACTGGTGTAAATCTCTGGTGGGCCTCTCTCTGCCTGCCTCAAAGCCCATTTCTATCACAAAGCTTCAGTAGAATCAACAAATATATCTGAATTTATGTCAGTAGAAGGTGAATTTAGCCAAGCCCATCAAAATGTTCTGTAAGAGGAAGGAGGCCTACAGGGCTTGTGTGTACTGGAGAAATGAATTTAGCACTTTCCTACCTCTGGCTTCTGTGATCTCTGTAGGCAGTTGAAAGCCGGGGGGGCAAAAAGCATGGGCAAAATTTCAAAGAAGCGAGGGCCAGTTTTGGGAGGAAAATGTAAAAACATGACAGGAATTGCTGAATAAAAGGATCTTGTGTTTCAGTCCACACAGGTATTGCCAGCTTTACTCATGAGTTTGGGCCTACCAGCACCAGCTGCTTTTTGTCTTTCATAAAACTAGTGTAGGCTCTGAGTGCTTTTATTCATCCAGCACGACTTCAGTGGAAAGACCTCTATTGAAGAGGCTTTAGACTCACTTAGGAAAACCTAGAGAGCCTGATTGAAGGCAATCTGTCCATCTGATATCAAACAGCCTGGTCAAATGTTTGCTGGGTTAGGGAGTGATGCAGCTCTGACTGCAACCCCTGATGAGATCCTGCTGATTCAGAGGAAGAGGAGTTAACCCTTTCAAGTTCTGGGTCAAAGGAGCACTGAGGGATGGAGCCAGCTACTTCAATGTCATGCCAAGGTTTTAATGTGGCTACCGATACTCAGAACGGACCTGAAAGTCAAACCTGAGCTGAGCTTTAGGCCAGCGAGGACAGAGGGAAGAGCCTGGGAGAAGCAGGGTTTAAAAGATGGCAAAGAGTCAGGGAAAACTGTAGAGATAAAAGTGAAGTGCATGGAAGCCAATGATGTGGGATTAAAGGCTTATTTTTGACTGTAGTTTGGGCAGGAGCGGGGAGGCTGAGGTCTGTAAAGCTACATCTGTGTGAAAGCAGCCTGGCCTGGTGAGGAAATCATGCCAAGAATATTCATGGCTGAGATGTCAACATTGGATTTTCCCACTGGCTAAATCTGGGTGCAGAGGTGATTCCTGTTTGACCCAGAATCTTCCTCACCTGTAAAACACCAGTTTACATCAAGCATGGTCCTGCTGGGGTATCTGGAGTTCCTAGGCACTAGGTCCATGTTTCTCTCTAACAATTATACTGAGGTAGCAAAACAGATGACTAATAAAGACAAGCCTCAAGCCAGCCAGGTTTAATACCATATACCCTAAAAAACCCTATAGCTCCAACAATCAATAAACAACAGCTGACATTTACAATACTTTATACAGGAGAAGGACTCCCTCTATATTATTCTGCCTGTAGTAAGAAGCTTACTATTCAAATAAATGTAAAGACTTTAATTAGAATTATTGTTCTGTCGTAACTCCAAGACAAATTCATCCTTGGTGCCCTTAGTAAATCCTCTCCCACAGATTGCTGCATCTTCCAGAGCAGCCACTAATGTGGGGGATGCTAACAGATGATGTGGTTTTTGGATGTGCTGAGCACCCACGGCTCCTGCTGATGCCAAGAGAAATGTCACAATTTTTGCACGTTGCAAGAGCTCCATTAAAAATTAATTCGCTGTCACCTCCAGTTTCCTGGCACCGGTACATTCCCAAATGGGCTTTATTTCAAATCCTTTGTGCAGAGCGGGCTAGCTGATCGATAAATCACAGGCAAGAGAAAGAGCTTGTCCCTAAATTTAAACACTCTTGGCATGGACGGGGCGACAGGAGGGACTCTTTGGCACAGAGGTGACCTCCTCTTCTTGATGCTGGTTCACACCCTCGCCTGCTGCTCTGTGGAATCCTGGCATGAAAATGGGTATAAACCCCCCAAATTTCTCCCTCAGCTAATTTCAAAGCCTGTTTACCCAACTGGATACACAAGGATTATGAAGTGCATCGCAGGGCAGGTTTAATTTGTTTAGTCCTTACACAGTTCAGTGCAACTGTCAGAAGAAATGACTTCTTGAGGGGAAAGAGGGAAAAATACACACTTGGTTAATCAACTCGATATTACAGCGGTTCCCAAAGATTAAATATGCACTGCACAAAACAGCAAACCAGGAAAGGCCTTTTAATGTTAACAATTCATTTGCAAAGAATAAGATTTTGAATTAAGAAAACCGCTTCTGTTCTTCAGCACAGTCTAATCCTGGAAACCAGAGTTCACATGAAATCTGTAACTCGCCTGCGGCTCTTATTGTTGAATTGCTGTTATTAAGTACCTTATTGCTGAAAATAATTATTGCAAATATTATTGCAAGCGGCAGGGACATTGCAAACAGAAGTGCTGAGATTTCACCAATGTGAGTTTCCTTGCCAAATATTTAACATTGCTGCCTGTCATCTAAAATCAACAGCAAACTTGTGCTGCCTTTGGTGGAAACTGTAGCTTTTCTCAGTGCCAGGCGAAAATTCCATTTCTGGGGAGATTTCTGCTCCCCTTTTGTTATTAAACCATGGGTTTATAGGTTAGAAGGCACAGCTGGGCAGACAGAGCTGTCCCTAGTATATAATTTTTGGGGGGATGTGAAGGCTTTTCAAAGGGAATGGCATTTGCCTGTAACAGGATGGAAAAAGGCAGGCAGAAGACCCATGGTCTGTTCTGTAGAATTACTTTTTTACTGGGCCTGGGGCAATTATTTGGTTAGGACACATTTCTAAGGAAATTGAGTGTCTGAAGAGGTACAGAGCAGCAGCTGAAGTCCACAAGAGCATTCAGACATCTGACACCACCGAGTTTTCACTTAAATTCCTGTATTTTTTTTTAAAAGCCACCATGGTTTTAGCATCTTGCATCATGCCTGTACCTCTCTACAGTCTAGACAGTTTTTTAGAGCTCTGAATTTTCCAAAAGTTGCAAATCTCTCACATTTGAAACTAGATTTTCAGTGAGTAGAGAAGGTGTTGAAAGCAAAACGCTTGTGGGTGTGGAGCACTTTTAAACCTGGCCTCAGAAGCCTGATTTTCAAAGGAGCTGTGTGTCTACAATTTTGACTTCTAATAAGACTGTGAACGCTCAGCACTTTTAAAAACCAGTCCCTTAAATGCTTTCTGCCTTGGCTCTTTCCTGTGTGTGACAAGTAAACAGCTTGCCACCTCAGGACAGTGGTTGAGACCTGTGTAGGGTATCTTTGCTTGCAAAGCGCTATTTTACACATAATTAATAAAGCTTTTCAACCTGCTCATTGGGAATGAACGGACAGGAAAAATGAGGAGATGAATGGGTGAGAAGGGTGGGACGGGTGCTGGAAAGGCCAGCTCTGGAGTAAATTGGAATTTACATTTTCTGAGGGTTTTTAAAGAAGTGCATTCCCCACCTTGGTTGTGACTGCAGATACAGCGAGAGATGGGGACCACAGCTGCCCTGCTCCACCTGCTCCTGGTGCATCTGAGCTGCTCCCACCTCGTGCACTGGACGTACAAAGGTAATGAAAAATGAGGCTGTTTTGGGGTCTGCCAGCTTGCTAAAGTCGCTCCCATTTTTTTTTTGTGCTGCAGAAGCACCACTCAGCTTGACTCTCTTTCCATTACCGAAAGATCTCCACAGAGCAGCTAATTTATTCCACTTTATTGATGCCTGTGTATCTTGAAAGTGATTCTCTTCAATGTCACCCCTCTTTACTCCTTTGTGTGGTTAGGACACATTGTCAGAATTGGCAGAGCAATGAGGTTCAGACAATGGGGAAAATCTTTTCAATGTGGGAGAACAAAAGCTGCCCTTTGGATGATCCTGCAAGGAAAAGCTTTAAATACTGCCTGCTCGTTATTTTATTGTCATATCCCATGCACTACAGATCACTAAGAAGTGCTTATTTAAGTATTTATATATTTTGTGAAATTTTATCTGATCTTCCTTTGTTTCAGGGAATTGTTTGCAGGGCTCATTGAAGTAAACGGTAGTCCTTTTATGATCTTCAGTAGGCTGGGGATCAAGCTAAAACAAAGGATAGTGTTGAATAGGCGCAATATTGCAATTAGGACACTAAGCTGTTTGCAGAAGTTCTCTCTGGATTTTCTTTTTGGCCAGGCTCTCAGCATCTCCTAAGCCCCCATATTTAATCGATGTCAGGAAACAAATACCTGCAAACTGACATTGCTTAAATGAAATGAGAAGAAAAGAATTAGCAAATAGTAACAAATCTCCAACTGTGGCTGTAATTACAAGAATTTGAAGATTAGGAAGATGACGAAGTAGCTTTAAACTATTTTCTTTTTAAAACAATCACCTCTCCTTCCAAACCGTCTCTGCAGGATTTGAAGTCAGTTGAGTTCAACAATCCCATGGTGATTTTCCTCTGCTCTAGCTCTGTTTGTCTCAGACAGACACGACTGGCATTGATCGATATATTGCAGCTCTGGGGAGAAGAAGAAGAGGTTTCTATACTGATTATCAGTCACAGCCATGATAGAAATGGCATCAAAATTTCTACTTACCATTAAAGCCCTAAATATAACACTACAGAGGTTTTTAGGGTTAAATACTTGCAGAGCTGATGAGCACTTGCACGTCTTCAGTTCTTGTCCCATGTCAAATGTTTGTGCCTGAGCAGGAAGAGGACCTGGTTTTCACACTTGGCATCACCTTTCGGGGTGATTGGGCCTGGGGGCTGAAGTGGCATCAAAAGCTCAGAGCAATGAACCGAATCCCGAAATTGGGAGGCCCAGGCCCTATTCCACACCAGGATCTGTCTCACAAAAGCAATTAATCCCTTTGTCATTACTTGTTGTGTGTAAAAAGGGGCACCAGAAAGTGATGCTGTGGTCAGGAGAGGGGTGGGCTTTGTTAATAAAAACACAACAGGACGTCAAAGCCACCCCAGACCACTGCTGTCCCACAAAACATGCAGAAAGTTCCCTTTATTGAAACCATTTCACCGCTATTCTTCTTTTGTTAGCTCTCTCCCTAGCTAAAACCAGCAAATTTGCTGCCGGTTCCTGATCCTAGGCAGGGACTGCCCTGGCCTTGTTCACTTTCACACTGGCTGAGACCCTGAGTCCACACCTTCAGCGGCTGAGACCCATTTAAATCCTCATTTCTATATAAACACTGCTTCTCTTTCAGTGGAGGTTCAGTCTCCAGCAATCAGTATGCTATTACTGCAATGCAGGCTTCTTATTTTGTGGCGCAGTTGTCCTGCAGGCAGAATAATGTATGTTTGCACTCTAGGGAAAGCAGAGAAACCTTTTATTGCTGCAGCTCCTGGTGTTATAATAACCAGATTGCCATGCCCTGCTGGCAAGCGAGGAGAGGTTTGTGACTCCTGAGCTCGCAGCAGCTCTCCCCATGTCCTAATAACCTGCTTTGCTTCTCCTCCCCGCAGAAGGAGAGCTGGATGAAGAGCACTGGGGAAAGGACTTCCCAGACTGTGCTGGCAAGCACCAGTCTCCGATCGACATCCAGAGGAAAAAAGTGAGGTACAACCCCCAGTTACTGCAGCTGGAGCTGACTGGGTATGATGGGCCTCTGCAGGGGGATTTCATCATGACCAACAATGGTCATTCTGGTAAGACTGAAGGGATCCTTCTTGTTACCTACCTAAAAAAGAGGAGCTGGTTGAGTCACTGCTGACAAAGGAGCAGCCTGAAACAGAAATCAGGGCCTAAAGCGCAAGGAGTTGACCTGGTCCTGCAGCAGCTCCAGCTTTCACCTGTCAGAAATAACAGCTCCAAGGCACAAGGAAGCAAGGGCCACCTGTCCCCTTCAGCCCTATTTTGCCCCATTTGAGCCATGGCTGGGTACCAGCATGGGTCACTGCACAGGCAGCATCCGGGGGCCTCCCATGCACTGTTGCCATGACAGCGGGCGATGCTGGAACAGCCCAGCAATAGCAAAGCAAAGACCTTGCATTTTTGAAATGCAGATGTCTTTAATAGGTCTGTCCTGAAAACCCAGCCCTTTTATCCACACCTCTGTTGGCATCCTGCACTGGTGAGTTCGGGTTTCTGCGCACCACAGCGGGAGAAAGCACGGAGCTTCCTGCTGGGGCAGCGATGGAGAAATACCTAAACCTGACAGCTTTCTGCTTTTAAGCTATAAAGCAGGCTGTGGTGTATCCTCTGGAGGTTTCACCTGGGCAGCATAGCATGCACTTACTACAGTGCTTTTGGGGTATAAAGGAGACTTTATGAGTATTCTCCCAGCACACACAGGATACAGGAACAGCTCCTGTGTGCTCACCTCGGCACTCTGCCATAGCCAGAACATTATCACAAACCTTTTTCTGGCCAGAAAGCGGCACTGGGCTGAAAGGCAGAAGAATCAGCCAGCTTTGCCCTAGGGGTAGGCAGTTTTATTCCCTGGCTGAGCAGATGTCCTGGGAGGATGTTGAGCTCATGACTGTGCAGGAACAGATTACTCATTTTAGCTGATTAAAATGCTATTCACAGACAATGCCCTTTTCTTTGAATTCACCTTTCTTTGCTTTGCCATCTCACTGCATTCTGCTCTCCCAGTTGTGCTGTTTTCCCCAGTCACACAGGAAAGCCCTCCAGAAACACAGATCTAAACCAGAGAAATAAAATACAGTTATGGTTCTGCAAGACATTAAAAAGGGATAAAAGCAGCTAGAGCATTACAGATTGACCCTTTCAGCGTACCAGAAGAAAGGACTACAGCAGAGAATGGTATTTGGTGCATACTGGCCCTCTCTGCATTCAGAAAATGCATCTTTTGCCCCTGTGTAATATCAAGAACTAGAAGAAATAGGAATAGAGAACCACAGCTCAGTAGCAAGCTTGCATCGGAAGTGCAATTAAATGTCACACTGAGTACAACACAGAGGAGAATCCCTCCCTCACAGTCAGGGGATTGGTATTTCGGGTCTCAGGAAGGGAAGCTGAAGCACAGCATGGGTTAAAAGCCTTGCCTTTGGCTACACAGGCTCAGGGCAAGGCTTATAATTTAGGAGATCCTGGATTCCCCTGCTGCTGTCTGTAATTCATTGTCTAAATAATTCATCAGCTGGCACTGCTGCGATAATGCTTTTGGACTACAGATGAGCAATGAGAGAATTTTCTAATACCTGCAGTGAGTATTTTTGGGAAGGTGTTTGGAACATAAAGCTGGTAGCTCTGTAATCCCACACAAGAGTCCTTTCTTCCTCTCTGTAATAGCGAGAGAGAAATACAGAGTGAGAACAAGGAAATGAAGTGATGAGAGACACACTGCCTTCAGAGGAATACTGTTGTGATTATATTTCTAAATATCATAATGAATAGGTACTCCTGTTTGTCGCCCACACAAGCTCAACATTCAGTTACAAACTCTCATGTCAGCATTGCTACCCCAACTGCTTACAAATTAATTCCTGCAGGTTTAGCTTTCAGGTCTCTGACTGCGTATGTGTAGTTTCCTATTATTTTGTTAACATCAGAACAATGGTATTTTTTTTTCTTCAGGGCATTTTAGAAAAGCAGACAGTATTCTCCTTACAGGTTCTCAGGAGCTGAAGACCAAGCATCTCACCTAGAAGCCAGCTACACTTTCTCTCTAGCTATATAATTACAGGCTAAATCCCACCTGATAAAGCCTATTTGCAGTAGTGCAGAGCGTCTGCACAAGGAATTTGCACTTATCTACTGCATCCGTGCAGACACTCACGCAGATAGCCGTAGGTTAATGAAGCCTTTTGTATGTGATATTTGGACTTTTTGGTTTTCCAAACAGGATTGGTCCTCCCATAGGTAGCAAGGACACGTACAGCTCTGGGAGATTAAAATGTCATCCAGGCAGGGGGTGTGCAGCTTCCGCCGGTAGCAGATTTGCCTTGGAACTGGGACCTCAAGTGGGGCCTTCGTTAACTCATTAACTCAGAGGCCAGAGAGGAGCAAACACGCTGCTGTGTGTGCTGTCATCTGCAAGGCAGTAACGGACGAGAGTCCAAATTGCAGAGCAGAAATGCTAGGGAAAGGCGCAGTTGCCCTCAAATTCACACTGCGTAATCCCAGCTCATTTTCCGCTGCCTGGCAAAACCTGGCAAAACCAGAGCTAAGCGGGAGTAAAGCACTTCCAGCCCAGAGCAGTCATTTTCCACGCACTTTACATGGATGGAAAGTAGAAGCAAACTGAGCTGTTAACCTACCTTCAAGCTTTCAGCAAAGTATTTGCATAAAATACCTTACAGAAGGCTAGAAGGTAGATTTGTTTTTTCCCCACTCTAGACTCTTTGGGATACTGCAAGAAAACACATTGTCATCTTGTCTGTAAACCGTTGACAAACAAAATAATCTTCTCACAAACCCAAACTATGACTAATGAAGCATATACTGTGCTACATTCTGCAAGGATAGCTGCTCTTTTTTTATAACACACTCTGGGCTTTCATTAGGTTGAGGCAATTCTCCATTTGCCCTCCTAGGACTGGCATATTTATTAACATAATACATGATTTGTGGCAGTACGTCAGCACGAAGACAAATGTTTCATAGTCTCTTTGTGAATACTCCTTGGCAAGGAGAAGCAAAGAGATTTGTCTCTACAAATCCTTCAAGCATTAACACAGCCTTTTCAAACTCACGGGCTCCAGCCCAGTATGCCTGTTCCTAGAAGATGCAGAGACCGAAATACTGGAAATTATGATGAGAAAACAAAAAGATGGGGAAATAAAATAATCTGCAGGCACAGGTAGTGCCCAGTTGTCTTTGTGCCTGGTGCACTCTGTGATACACAAGCCTGAGGTCAGGCAAGACTTTAAGCACATCTTGCTTTAAGCTTCAGCAGTTTCCCTTGCAGACTGGAGCTCATTCCTGAACACTGACTTATTTCAGAGAGGGAATAATTGGCAGAAAGCGAATTACAGTAAGCATAGCTCCAAGAATGGGCATGGCTGCACCCACTGCTGTTTTATTGCTGATTTATATTCCAATCCTGTTTTATTTCAGTCCAGATTGATTTGCCCCCCACCATGAACATCTCCAGGGGGCTCCCAGGCCTCTACACAGCTGTACAGATGCATCTGCACTGGGGTGGGCTGGACCTGGAGACCAGCGGCTCTGAACACACTGTAGACGGGATGAGATACTTCGCAGAGGTACCAGTGAACGGGATGGGCTGGAGGGAGGGTGCATCCCAAGTCTGGCAATGGAGAAGCTGGAAGCTGTAGCCCACAAAGCCTGCAGGAAACAATGCAGGGGCAAGTGGGAGAAATGGGGCTCCCAGAAGTGCAGGTGGTTGGTGCAATGGTGGCACAGAATACTAAGCAAAACCCTTGCAATAGCACTAATATCCTCATAGATGGAGTTGTTCCTCCACACTCGTCACAAACCTATTAAAATAAAAGTCTATTTGGCTGTGCTGAGGCACAAACAGCAGGAGGTGGAATGGTGACTCTCCCTTTTGCTCCTTTAAAGCACCAAGGGAACCATTTATCACTTCTTGCTAAATGACCTTGTCTCTCTTCTGGCAGCTGCACATCGTCCATTACAATTCTGCTGACTACTCGAGCTTTGAAGAAGCCAAAGACAAACCAAACGGATTGGCTGTGCTCGCCTTCCTGTATGTGGTAGGTTGGATGCCCAGGCTGCTGAGCAAGGCCAGTCTGTGGTCACTGTTCAGGCTGTAATCGCAGTCTGGACAGGTCCAGACACCAGCAGCCTGCACTGGGGTTGTACGTCTGTCCTAAAGGATGATGTCTGCCACCAGTTTGAGAAAGCTGATCAGTAGCAGAGAAGGACAGGCAGGTCACTAACCTTTTGTTCAAATTCCTATGCTGTGTTTAGGATGGGCACTTTGAGAATACCTACTACAGTGAATTCATTTCCAAACTGGCAAAAATCAGGTTTGCAGGTAAGACCCAGTAAGATGTCTTTCTCCATCCTTGTTATTCTCAAAGCCTGCACGGACAGACTGAGTCTGAGGAGAGACGTTTTGCTGCTGCTTTGCTTGCACGCAGTTACATAGCCAAGCATCCTTCACACTGCTCAAATAGCAGCGCACACAGCAGGGTGGTGTGGAAGATGCTCAAGGGAGTGAACATCTCCTGATAGATCAACACAACATACTGCAGAACCATTGAATAACGACCTCCTGCAGTCTGCACACACCCTGATAGCTCCCTGGGAAGACTTGCAGCTACTGGCAGAGCACTGGGGTGCACTTGACCCCCACCTCCAGTATCTGGTATCTCAATGACAAACCACAGATCTACTGGAAAGACCACTCACTTCCCTCCATCTTCGTCCGGTTCTGCCAAAGGTCCAACGTACCAGTGCTCTGGGCAAAGCGATCTGCCAACCCCAGCTCTAACACCACTCTTGCCTTACTCTGTTGCCCATTAATCATTAATTCTGCCTCTCTGTTTCCTTTGGAGGTCAATCAACAAAGCTCATTTCTCTGGATATCCAAGCCATGCTGCCAGAAAACCTCTCGCACTTCTACAGGTACCAGGGCTCACTGACAACCCCGCCTTGCTCCGAGAGTGTGATCTGGACCATCTTTCATTCTCCGATCGTCCTGTCACACACACAGGTAAGTGATAGCTGTTTACCAGGCAGAGCAGCTTCTCTTTCCTCCACACTTGACCTTTCCACACAAGTTTCCTTTTCTGAGCTGCAGGGATTTGGGGATCAGCCTGACAGAGGAGCTAATAGGGCAGGGCTCATGCAGGGATGGACTCCTAAGCAACCAGAATTATGGGTGGCTGTAATGGCACCGTGATGCTACATCACAGCAAGGCTCAGTTCCTATCAGCAGCAGTTTACCCGAGGTCTGGTGAGCGATAACAAAGCTCTCTGCTCAGTTACACACTATAAAAAGAGATCAGTCAGAATCAACAAGGCAAAAACTACTGCAAGAGAGTCCAAAAAAATCCTCCCAAAAAACTATAAAAGAGCCATTCGTAACATTAAAATAATTACAGAACAATCAGCACATTTTTTTAGAGGAGTATTTTGGGTTTTTCTTGTCTGTGCTTGCATTGTGCAGCTAGATGGGATCAGTTCTGCTGCGAGTGTTGGCTGTGGGACAGGAGGAGGCTCCAGAGCCATTGCAGGGGACTTGTTGGGCAGTGGCCCCACTTGTGCTGGCAGTCGAACACCATCCCACAGCAGGATCCCCTTCTCCTCCTTGCCTGCCTTGTCAGGACAAAGGTTTGAGCACAGCAAAACATAAGTAAAATAAGCTTATTGATGCGTCCTGCAGAGTGATTCATCCTCTGTAATGGAAAAGCAGCAGCAGAAACACTTCCTTCTAGGAGGAGAACAAGGTAAAGTGGAGACTACAGTAGTGGGAGATCACAGGACGTTCTGTGAAAAAGAAATGCTCTTTTTGGCAGGGGGAAGTCTAGTAGGCACTAGTGAGGAATCACTATGCTGCAGAACAGCAGCACAACCTCCATCCATGCAGAGTCAGGCAGGTGTTAAAAACTACCTTCAGGCAAAATACCTTTATCATGAATTAGCTGATTACAGCCCTCATGTTCTGCTCCTTTCCCTTGCTAAAGCAAGAGACCCCGTGGGTTCCTCTATACCAAATTCCCACCTTTAATCCTGAGCTGCAGAGACCCTGTGGGTTCCTCTATACCAAATTCCCACCTTTAATCCCGAGCTGCAGGGTCTGCACTGCAAAACTCTTGTTCATTGCCCTCCGTAATGAGCCTGCCTTGCCCACAGATCAGACTCCTGGAGAACACCTTGCTGGACTGGCACAACAGGACACTGCGCAACGACTACCGGCACGCTCAGCCCCTCAACGGGCGTGTGGTGGAGTCCTCCTTCAGAGCCCAGCTCACCCAAGGTAAAGGAGGCAGCAGCACTCGGGCTTTCCTTTCTCAGGCAAGAAACCTATGTGGAAGGAGTTCAGTTGCAAATCACTAAGCTAGGCATGGTGGAGAAACCTTTCCCAGGAGTAGCAGTGTAACCATTATAACCATTATAGAAACAGCTCTGCCATGGCTGATCAGCCATGCACCATATGGAGGTGAGACACTGCATTAGGTTTCCCCCAAACCTTCTACAATCTAGAAAGCAGAAAAATCTACCATGCACAGGTCCTGTCCTCCTGTAAATCCAGCTGTCTGCTTGCTCTAGAACAATGCCACCCAGAAGAAGTCAGCCTCAGGCTGGAACAAATCCAGATGCAGCTCCAAGACGTGAAGAGAGAGTTGCTGAATGGGGTGAGCCACATAGGTAAGAAACACACAGCTATTCTTGAGTGCAGCTTAGCTTCCAAGGAGGCAGAGCTCATATCCTGCTGTCTTTGAGGGCCTAAATCATTAACAAGTTTGGTGTGGAGATGTGCAAGTGAATTCTGTCCCATATCGAGACTTGCTGATGGAAATTCTTAAACTACGGCATCATTAGAGCTTGCCCTAATCTAGCTACTGTCACAGCAACTGGAACACATAAGCACATTTTCACAAAGAGTGAGGAATTTAAGCCCACAGTTCCCCTAGGATAAATAATACTCATCTCTATTTTACACATGATAAGAGGGAAAAAGTGATTTTCGCAAACAGCTGGGTGAGGGATCTAAGCTTTGCATCATTTCAAGCCCCTTCCCTGTTGGTACGACACGCAACAGTGACTGTGGCTCAAGACAGCTATGACTGCCACAGCCCTGCCAGCTCCTCTGGGTGCATTCTTCAGGATTTGGGCTTATTTATAGGCACAGCAAGAAATGTAACAGCTGGCTTTTCGGTTATTTCAGGTATTAAATCCAGCACTTTTCCAGCTTTCTACTTCCCGGTGGAAAACATTGAGAGTTTAGTGAGCGTTCATCCCCTCCATGAAATGTCTCTCCAAGCCTTCACCTTATGTTTCTGGACCAAAGCCCAGCACGCTGGCACTCAGACTGTGCTCTCCTACTCCACACAGGAGAGGGATAAGGAGCTGGTGATGACAGTGGGCACAGATGTGGGGTTGTGGATCGGAGGCCATTTCATCAGCCTCCCCCTGTACCGTGAGGCAGAAGATTGGCTGCATTACTGCGTGGCATGGGCCTCCCAGTCTGGAATGGCCAATTTATGGCTCAATGGGGCAGCTGGGAAAGCAAAGAGTATCCAGAAGGGGTATGTGAGCCAGGCTGGAGGGACGCTTGTCCTCGGGAAAGACAGAGACACTCTTCTTGGGACATTCTCCAATGGTTTTGCAGGGTGGATGACTCAGGTGAACCTGTGGAGCCAAGTTCTCAGTCCTGCAGATATCCGGGCACTTGCACTGTGCAAACCAGGGCAGCTGAAGGGAGATATCATAGCCTGGGGAGAAACCTCCATGACCCTCTTGGGGGGGGTGGTTCTGGAGTCCGACACTAGCTGCCAGTGACCCCAGTTTTTAATTATAATTTTTTTAAGCAGCAGAAGAGTCCAAACTGCTTGGCGGGGAAACTGAGGAAGACTTAGATTATTTGCTTGCTGCTGCTTCTGTTTGGTATGGGCTCACTACGCACCTGCTAGTGCTCCAGGTCATTTTTCCAAGTAGGTAGATGGAAAGAAGGCCCCCATCAGTGGGACAGAGGCAAGGAATAGAGAACTTGGCACAGTCCAGCACCTCGTATTGTCACATCGCTCCCAGGAGCGTGACTTAGGTCCCTATACACTGTCTTTGCTCAAAAGAGCCACTTTCTCAAGTAAAATCTCTCTCACATCCTTCACCCAGTCCCAGTTTCTCACCATCTTCCCTGCATGCATCCTTCTTTCCAATTTCCCACCTCCAAATCACCACCCCTTCCCCTGCAGACGTATTGCATAGGAATGGGAACGTAAAGCCCTTGCAATCATTGTGCTTTGAGCGTGCCTTTTTTTCTGCAAAAAGATACAGAGATCGAGCATGGAAACAGCTTCTTTTTCAACATGTATACATCACAAGTTTGAGGGCAGGTATAAAATCTATCTTGTAAGGTTAAAGAAAATCACATGAAGAGCTATCTCCAACAACACAAAATCCATACCATGCTCCTCAATTCTGCTTTTCTTCAAAACAGAGGGCAGCAGCCCTGCACAACAATTAAACTGAATTTCCCCATGCTAAGTTATGCTGTAATTAACCCCCAAACCCCTTAAACAAATAAATACTTTAAGAAACCCTCCTTTTTTATCAGTGTGCACTTCACTGTCTTCTGAGACTCAGCACTAGCTCTTCAGACTCAGCTTTTCCAGTGAATTTAGCCATCAGGTGGAATGGTGCCCGGAGGGAACACAACCAGAAACCAGTAGAAGGACCAACTCTAAACCATTTGAAGACTTTTTCAAGTAGTTTCAAGTACCCGAGAGTTATTTCAGAAACTAAATTGAAGCAGCTTAATGTGAGAAGCTAAAGAGGAGTTTGGACACGTTTGCAAACACAGGCTCCAACCTGTAGGCTTTGGAAGGACTCAGCAGCAGCAGTTGAGGACTGGGTTTGATTTGAAAGAGAGAGCTGGATAGGGATAGGGGTCAGGTTATAGTGATACACATTTCCAGTTTGGGGTCCTTTGAAGCACACAAAGGAAGGACAAGAGTTAACAGGACAAATGCCATTATCAGCCCATCTAACAAGGCATCTCAGAACCACTGACGCTCTCCACTCCAGAGCACCAAAGGCCTGAGGTCACCCATGCTGGACCCTCAAATACACGAATGACAGCTCCTGAGAGGGATACAGTGCACTCCTTGACAACTGACCAAAACCCAGCCCCAGAGCTGGCTTGTGTCCCTGAGATGTGTCAGTCAGGACATCAGGGACATAAAGCACCTTATGGCATGAGTTACTTGATCACAGGACAGAGCTGGCTGAGGGGTTGCCCTTTGCCTGTGACGAATCCCATGAACGGGTGATTTGCCTTGGCACTGGCTATGCCATGAAGCAGAACGGTCCTGCTAATTACTCACAATGTTCTCAAGACACAATGGCTTATTTGGGAACCTCCTGCTGTGGGAAGTCTGCAGAAAGTCTGAATGAAGATCAATGTCAAAGGAGGAACAGATCCTGAAAGGTGTCTGGGCCAGGTCACAGCTCACTGCTGGAGATTTTCTTCTCTGTCTGCCTGCCTGGGACAGCGTGGAAATCCTTAAACTCTTCCTTGTCTTCCTGGATCTCCACCTTGTTCCTCTTGGCCATGATCCTGTTGATTTCCATGAAGGTTTTGTTCTTCGTCTCGGGAACGATGAAGAAGATGTAAACGATACTGGCGAGGCAGATGGCACAGAAGATGAGGAAGCTGTAGGGCCCCAGGCCAGCCTAGGGCAAGGAAAGAAGACAGAGCAGGGATCAGAGGAATGCTCCAGGTGTGTCTGTTACATGATTTGGACATGCTGAACCCTGCAATAGCTAAAAAAAAAAGAGGAGCCACAGTGCTATGCACATATTTTAAGTTGAACAACTAGAAGTTAGGGGTGGTTCTAGATTCCGCATTCTCATTCCACCATCATGGGTTTATTGGAAACCACTACGGATTTACTGGAAGAGGAGGGTGAGGGTCTGTTATGCAAATCCAACTCAAATCACCAGCTCCCTTTGCACAGGCTCAAATCAGCAGCTGTAGCAATTTATGGGTCACTACCGCTGGGATCAGTTTGAGCTGCTGAACTAGAGATCAAAAGCTAAAAATTGGCTAAAATGGAAGATAGGAAACTTGTAATCTTTTCCATGCTCCTGAATTCAGGATAAAACATTCAGCTGGAAAAATAAGCGCTCTCTTTTAAAGCATGTGCAACAGACAGACGTGATAAAAAAATGCCGATTCACATCAGTTTCTTGCCCTTAATATATAAACCTGCACACAGGTATTAGAAACCAATGTGGACGTTTACAGCTCTCAGGAGTAACGAGGCTCTCTGTAAGAAGACAGGGGTGAAGACACTAATTTTACGCTGAAGCCTTGCCCTGTAAGACTGCATCTTACCTCCATGTAGAGGAACACGAGCCCCACGGTGAAGTTGCAGAGCCAGTGCACAGACCCACCCACCATGAACGCCGCGGGCCGGGACGACTGCAGGAACATCTCGGTGATCATCACAAAGGGGATTGGACCTGGAAGGGAGGTACAGGTTTAGAAATCCCAAAGACAATTCCCCCACTCTGAATTCCTAGATTATGCTGCTCATTTCAGTGGCAGGCAATGGTTTCTGGACCGCAGGTGTTCAGAAACACCTAATAAATCAAATAACGGATTAAATTAAAAAAAAGATATATTAAAAAAACCCCACACACAGGGCAAACATATTACTTTTCTAAGCTCATACACAGCAATCAACCTCTTCTCTCCTATGGTCGCGCCTTAACCACGAGCCCCTCTCCAGCACAAATTGTAAAATCAGATTGATGAACACAAGCTGCCTCTCCAGAGAGCACCATGTGAGCAGCACCTAAGTCAGTCATTGCTTCTTAAAAACAGAAAAGCTGAGAAACACCCCAACAGATGCAGGTGTTGGAAATCTCCATCACATCTCCTTTCTGCAATGGGATCTGCAGGGCCACACGTATAATTTGAGTTGCTTCTAATTTGATTTGTTGCCTATAGATGCAAGCACACAACACTTCTGTGCCCAGTTGGTAGGGCTCATTCTCACCATATTTTTGCTCCAGATGTTACTGGGGGGAAGCTCAGGCACAAGCACAGTTTTGCCTTTGCTTTTTCTCTTGAAAGTCTGATGCTCCCCTGCCTCACAGACACAGACCACTGAACAGGAGCCTTGCTGAAAATCAAAGTGCACGACCACACAGAGAAGAAACTCAGTCTGCTTGGATTAGCTCCACAAAGCCTTTGATTTGAAATTCAGCACAACACTTGGCTTCACCCAGCCTGTGGAGGAGACTGGACCACACTGTGCGTACTTACTGGCTCCAATAGCGTGTCCGATGATGTAAACGATGACACACACTATGCTGAGGTAAGACATCCATGAGACAGTGGTCTGGGAAGAAGTTAATGACAGGTTAGACGTGGTTCCTGTCTGAGCATCACCAACACATTCAAGGCACTATTTGTTGTAAGATTTGATGGCCAGTGTCACCCCCTATTGTCAGATATGTCCATACTCAGCCACAAACATCATAGCCTGGGTATGATCCTTGCTTCCAACAAATGGCTGTAACAGGTATTATGAATGTGACTTACTAGAAGGAGTACCCAGACAAGCAGGACCATACCTTTTCCTGGGTTTACTTTAGGTAGATATACAAGTGCAGAGACCTTTCAGACTGCCCCCTCCCTGCCAGGGTGCAGAAGCAACTTCAAAGCATCCCAATGGCCTGTTCCCTGGAAGGTCCAGAAATGCACGGGTGGGATCACCCGAGCCATTCAGCTACACACCTGGAGATTGAGGGCCACTGTCAGCACCGCACAGGAGACACAGCACAACCCAAAGCCAGCGAGGAGAAGGATTCTCCTCCCCAGGGACTCCACGATGAAAACCTGAGGGAGACAGAAGATGCTGAGAGACCAGATCTGGGGCACAGCACTTATTCTAGAAAAAAAATTATTAAGAAGGTCTTTGTCTTTTAAGAAATTCAGTGAAATTTCCACCATCTACTGATCTATTATGAGCATGAAATCACCCATGAACTGCAGAAAGCTGGATATGTTCCAAGGCATGTGAGAAATCAGCATGATTAATCTCTTCGGTTAAGATAGCTGCCCTCACCCAAGGGGCACTGCAAGGCATCTATTGTGCAAAGCAGCTCACAGGAGGTGTAAATGACTTAACCCAATTTAGACAGGGACAGACAGGGGAGAACAGGGACTAGCAGAGCCCTAATAGAAACTTACAGCGAGCAAAGTCATGACAACGTTGATGGCACCGATGGACACAGTGACGTATTGCACGCTGTTGCTGTCCACACCTGCCGACTGGAAGATCCTGTCTGCGTAGTAGAAGACCTGCAGAAAAACCACAGCCATGTTTAGATGTGGCCAAAGGCAGAACACAGAGTCCCATTTTTGCTTTTACATCCTGGAACTGGCACACAGAGGCCTGATAACTGAATTATTTAATTTCTGGAGACACTGGTGTTTGGATTCAGTCACAAGCACGTCACTCTAAACCAAACTACCCTCAACAGAACAGTTGGACTGTGTGTCTAATACATGCGTGTACTGGATTTGGTACTGGTCAGGGTCAGCTCACCACAACATGATGCAGACCCAGGGTCCCTCATGAAGGGGTACGCCTGTGTCCAAGGTTCTAGCTCCTGTGTCAGCACTGCCCCATATCACCCACTTTAAAGCCCCATCCCTTTATCACTCACTCCCCCATGGCCTCTCCCACGTGCGTTCCCACTCACCGCATTAACCCCAGAGAGCTGCTGGCCCATCATCATGACAATGATGGAGATGAGCTGCCATCGCAAGCCTCTGAAGGTGCAGAGGCTGAGCACAGAGAAATGCCCTTCTTCCTTTTCTGACCGGTCCTCTTGGCGCATTTCTTCTAACTCATCGTCCACATCATCCCAGCCTCTCAGCTTCTGCAGAGCTGGTTGGGAGAGGAAGATGAGTTGAGCACCCCAGTGAGCTCTTCTGCTCCAAACCAAGACAGAACAACACATAAGCCATAGGCAACAGTGCTTCCATGGTGGGAAGCCACGGATTCACATATTAAGAGAAAGGAGCAATGCTGCAGGAGTTTCCATCCACCACCAATGAAGAATTTTGCACTTGCTTCACTGTTGGGTGCTGTCAGTCATGTCCCACAGTCAGATCTATCCCATCCCACTTCCCCTTTCATTCAAGGATGATGCTGTACCTTGTCGTGCTTGCTCTTCGTTGCCTTTTTGTATCAGCAGATATCTGGGACTCTCAGGGAGAAAGGGCAACACAAGGAGCTGAATTACTGATGGGATCCCAGTGAGTCCCAGCAGCACGGGCCAGCCTACAGCAAGGGAGAGAAGATGACAGCTGTGAGAAATCATTCCTTCATGGAGCCCACAGAAAAGTCCCACAACAGGTCTTTACCTTCTTCATTTCCAAGGATGCTGTTGAGACCAAGGATCTGAGCTACAAGGATCCCAACGGTGATGAAGAGCTGGGGTACTACCCCAATAGCACCTCTCAGATTTCTGGGGGACACTTCTCCAAGGAACATGGGAACCACATTGGAGGCCAGACCTAGTAGTTAGAGAAGAATGTTAGACATGGACATCAGCACACTGACCAGCTGCAGTAAGATGCCTTTTGCCCATAAGAGACCAAAGTGATCCCTGCTGGACCACAGGACATACACTCTTCTGCTGCAGCTGGAGGTTTAATGTCATCTCTGTGGCTAAGCTGCAGAGGCATTCCCATGCTGGAGTTAATGCAAGGAGCCTGGAATGTTTCACCCATTTCCATTGAAATACTGCCAAGTACTTCAGCAAATTACACGCAAAGAAAAAATCATGTGCTACTGTGTTTGAAAACGGACTCAAAGTGTAAGGGAGAGATTTCTGTTTCCTCTAAAACAAGAAGAGAAATCAGCATCCAAATGAACTGATGTGAAAGTGGGAGGATGTGACTTCTTGCTGGCTTTTAAAAATTCACTACTCCTTTAACTGCTCAGTAACATTTTGGAGAGAGCTTCGCTGGGTCGAGATCTCTTACAGGGAGCATGCTGGAATAGGTATTTCTACTCCAACAGGACATAAAGGACATAGGTTATTTTGAGGAACACTGCATGGTTACCCACAGTAACCCCGAAGAGCTGCCAGCTCCCATGCTTACACTGTAAATCCTGGCATGCAAAAACCACACTCCTGGAGTCAAATGACCACATGAGACTCTTATCTGACATTTCTAAGGTTCATAGCCTTCAAGAGCTTGAAGTTACAAAGATAACTGAGCTGTATCTGCAAGCCAAAAGGCTTGTACGCAAGTATTAAAGCAGCTACAAAACATTATAAAACTAAACTCAGGAGGTGCGGTGGTTTAAGTTCACATCATAAGCAGCCTTTTAATTGCCCAGATCAAAACATGTGAGCAGTGACTCCTGGTCACTGCGCTAGAGCTGCCTGTTCACAAGGAAGAGCGACGCTGGGATCCGCCAGAGCCTGAAGAAGGCTCCTGGGCTCAGCAGCTTCCCCTCCAGACACGAAGTCCACAGTTCAAGGGAGATCAGGTTGTGAAGGGCAGCTCAAGACAGCCAGTCCAGATTATTTTGTCAGTTATAAATAACTGGAAAGAGGGATCACACTTAACAGATCCCTTAGTATTTATATTCAGAGGACCAATACTACCAGTAGCTGCCTGGCTTAGGAGAGTCCAAAGTCAAACCAGAACCATTGGACTGGATACATTTCCTGCCTCAGCTCACCAACTGCGATCGCTGCATGGTACAGAGCAAACAGTTTTCTTGTGTTTGTTTCTTGTTTTCCCATTTTCTCTTTACAGGATATCCCAACTCACAAACCACGGAGCATACCAGTCTCGCTAGCCCAAAGCCAACTAATTGAGCCTAAATGCTGTTAGGACCCTTATCAACCTGGCCTGCACAGGCACAGTGTGGTTCTGCATGACGCACCCACCCGTTCTGGGGCTCTGGTTGTTCCCTATGACTCCAATATAACCACTTATACCAACAACTCTCACACCCTTCTCCTTGGCTTCCCACCACCTTTGCAGTAAATCCAGTGACTCTGAACTCCTCACTCTCCCTTTTGAGATCTCTTTTCTCCTGCAGGAAGAACAGTCAGTTCCAGAACTGGGTTATTTGATCTGGCATTGGCTCCAATGACTGAGAAAGATTATTCTGTTTCTGATTATCTTAAAAACCAAAAGGCTATCTGCTTTAAGATGCCTGGGAAAACACATTATTATCATTAGGTTTGCTGGCTATCAGAGCTCCAGGGCCTAGCAGATGCCTATTGCAGAGGATAGCTGGGTCTACAGACACACCTTGCCTCTATACACCCTAAATTCCAGTCTCATTGCTGCTGTTTACTGGAGATCTTTCGTACTTCTGCAACATGCAGATGACAACTGTTATTCAGGCAAGTACAGCGCTGTTATACAGACGTATGGCTAAAATGTGCTACCTGTGAAACCATCTGTTGTGAGAATAAAAAAACCTTTACATAGCCAAGAATATATTTATTGCCCTCCCTTTACCATCCAGCCTCTCACTTACCAGCATATATTCCCATGATAACACGTGAAAGGATGATTACTTCAAAAGTTCTTGCTATCTCTGAGGTTCCCATAAGGACTGCAGCAGTAATGGAGAAGAAGTTATTTATCAGCAAAGTGCCCTTTCTGCAAAGTGATAGAGAACGAGACAAACTCAGTTTATTTTCTCTAAGGCCCCAAAGGCAGGTAAGTCCCCTCTGTGCTATACTGTACAAAACTCAAACGAATCACCATCCCAAAGACTAATCAAAGGCAAAAGGACGATTGCCCCATTTTTCCTGCAGGGAATGGAGGTTTCAGGAAAAAGGCGAGGTTTCTCAGGAAATCCAAGCAGCAGAAGCTGGGCCTGATCTCAGATCCCAGCCCAGGACGTTGATCATTGCTCTCTACCTGGCTCAGGTCCCAGCGTACAGCCTGACCTTTGCCGTGCTGAAACCATATAAGATCTTCTGCACATGGGACACAACGTGTGTTGCCGAATCCAGCAACTAATCGCCGACCCATCTGCCTTACGATCAAGGTGTGTGAGACACGGTCACGCTCCTGAGGGGCTTGGCAAGCTGGAGTGACCGGTGAGGCAACTCTTATCTGAACCCAGCAAACTGCTGGTGGAGGATGTTAAACGCCACCGTCACGTACCGGCCACAATTGTTGACCAGGGGCCACACTATGAGGGACCCAAAGAAGCCACCCAGAGGGTACATGGACACAGTGAGAGACCAGAGCACTGTCTGGAAGCTGCTGATCATAGGCACTCCATGCCTGTCCAAGTAGGTTCGGTTGTAAAAGTCTTGCATGTACTGGAACGAAATACAGAGCATGCTTAGCACAGTAAGGAAAATACTCATGCTGTAAAAGCTAGTTAACAAGAAATGCCATAAAGCTGTAAACAAAAGATAAAAAACAGAATGGCTGAGTTGGAAAACAAATGCAAGAGAGGGATGGAGAAGCCAGGACTAGATAACGGTTACTGCAAGCTATCCTGCCTTACAGGATTTGCTTGGTTTCTAGGAAGAAAGGCAGTCCTCAGGCCCCAAATCTGCTGGGCACGAAGTCCAAACAGCAGTGTTATACACTTAAACAGCACCCTTTTCTGCTCCCAAGGAACCACTGCTCAACAGGTGATTCAAAGCACAGAGAAGTGCAACCACCTCCTCACGAACACCCTCAGCCGCTGTCACGCTCCTGCCTTGTGCTGCTTGTAAACCTGGGCATGGTCCACGCCACAGCCCAACCTACCGGGGCCGGGGAGTTGATCACGGACACGTTGTAGCCATACTGGAAGGAAGATCCAAACGCAGATATCAGTGCCACCAGTGCAAGCAAAGGTGTCATTTTCTGCAGAGAGAACAGAAAACACACAAAAAAACCACCATAAAAAACAGGTTTGGCTTTTAGGCATAGATGGGATTCAGTAAAAATAAAGAAATACCCTAAAATTTGCCTTGTGTGGTTGTCTTTTCTTTAACTTCATGTTACTGCATAAAGAAAGCCCAATGGGCTGTTTTCATTATAACTCATTTTCTTTTGCTTGATTTGCACATAGTCATTATAGTAATTCATTCTACTCTTTCCTGGTATTGACAGATCATTCGGATGATGAATAATTTTTAAGTTATCATTCTTAAAATACCACCCTGCAGGGAAAAAAAAGAGTTGTTTGCAACTATTCTTTTTCCAATGTGCAAATTGGTTAGCGAAATAACGCAGGATCCTGGCACAGGAAAGCTTAAAAAAGAAGCAGTTTTGCACCAAGTGGCAAAATCCCTTTCCTGTTCATTTGTTCTGCTTTCACATGCTGGCTCGTTCTGCCTCCCTCATTTCGGGATCAAGCTGCTCATGGATCTCATCCGATTGCCATTGAAGCCAATTAGAACTCACCCAAGCAGCTCAGCAAGGGCTTGGTTGCGGGGTATAAGAGCAGCACTTTGTAGTTAAACAGAAGGGTGAATTTGCTATCTGGATTGGCACCAACCACGTTTGTGGGTACATAGTCCTCTCACGGTTACAAGCAACTTGCTTTTTGCAACAATTTGGTTGCTATTAGGTCCTCAGGCTGGCCCTACGGTGTTGACTGAGCTGTTCTGTTGGTTTTCTTTTAGAGCTCACTGATCTATCTCATTGCTGCTACATCAGTAAAGTGACTTTTCTTTCAGACACATATCATTTAGCCTTAATGTCTGCGAGGTTTTATGTCCCAACACTCAACTTGGGTCCCATGTGAAGGATCTGTCGCTTCTCTAATTGAACATTTGTCCAAAGAGCTGCTGGAATCTTTATATTCCCTATATTCCTCAGAAGCTCTAGCAGGTCACCTACAGAGCTCTGCAGAGTTGAGGGCACCTCAGGAGAATAAAATTCAAGCTGACCTCAGAGCAAGGATCAGGAGAAAGCTGAGGCTTTCAGCCCTGCTCTCAAGGAGCAGTCTGTTGACATTCTGTCACCAGTGAAGAAAAGCAGGCGGCCTTGCTCATCCCAAATAAATCCCAGGAGCCCTAAAGAGCCACTGATGTTAATTATTCACATTCAGCACTTTTAGGAAAACCTCTGGCATACACGAGCATTGCATCGTGCAAGATCCCGCAAAAATGCTGCTGTAGAAGGCAGCCTCCATCCAGAAGTGTCTGAAGCCTAAAACTGGCTAGGAAGTAGGAAAGAAACTGCACACACGTACTTACCCCCTTCGAACCTCCATTGGAGTCAGAGCTCTCCTGCTTCTGTCCTTTCAACTTCATTTTGGCGTTTCACTCACGGATGCCGAGTGCAGGCTTTTATAGCCAAAACAGACAACACAGGGGATGGAAACGCCCTCACAGAAAATCCCCCAAACACATCCAATCAATGGCAAGCACTATCAGCCGAGGTAAGTTGTTGTCTGATCGTTCCCTTGCTGCGTGACTCCCTTGTGTCTTCTCTTCCTTTTCCTTGTTTGAGTCTCTCACCGCTCCATCAGATCTTCTTTTACCAGATCCTGACTCAAAACAGAAGAAAACAATGGAAACAAGCACATCTGTCCAACTAGAAGGTGCAAACTTATTGCAAAAGCTGCTAAATGAGCCTTTCCCAGCCCTGCTATTTGTACATGGACAATATAAGTCTATAGCAATGGAGCTGCAGCTCATGGGCAGCTGTGGATGGTGCAGCTGGAGACTGCTCACATTGCAGGGAAAATGGGACCACAGAGAGGGTTTTTGCCATGGGTCCAGAGCCATAAAACTGAACTGCATTAACCCTCCCACAGCCATAAATTGTATATCTGCCCTTGGGCCAAAATACTGCTCCTTGTCCTACCTTGCACGGACCAACTTGCTTGGGGCACTCAGTTCACAGAGAACAGGTTCATCCTCCCAGGTTCGTGTTCTTGACGGCGCACAGGTCACACAGTTTTCCCACCAAAGCACATTCGTTCCTATCCCTCTACATGCAAGGTACACCACATCTTGCTGGCTTAGTATTAACCTCCTACACTATGGGACTAGTTTGAACAGTACAGGATTTGGTTAATAGTTGACTACAATTTCTACAGGTTATCAGAGAAATGCAAAGTTCACAGATATCTCTCAGTAGCCAGAGAAACTGGAACCAAACATGGTTGTTGGTCCATCTAGCTTTAACATTCAGCTTAAAAAAATGCATCCACTTGAGCAACAGGAGTTGTTCACGTGTCTTGCATGCAGTTTTTGGTGGCAGCCTCCCTTCCTCTGGGTCAAAGCACAAAATAGGAAGGAGAACAGAGCCCTGTTGCTTTCAGAGTAGTGGAACGTCATCCCTGGACTTCTTGTAATTTGTCTTTTATTCCATTTGTTATAAGTTAAGATCCCTAAGGATGTTTGCTGGGATGTCTTGACAGAGCATCACACCTCAAGAACACTCCTTTGTCTTTCAAGAACCACTCCTGCTTCATAGTCCCACCCATCACAGGGCATCTTAACTGAAGAGATGCAAACCAGAACATTCATTTCACCCACCTTTAAACTCCTTCCCTGAAGAAATAATCTTGACACATACAGAAATCAAACAGAACACGTATGTTTGCCATCAGAAACCAAACAGGACAAGTATGTATGCCATCAGAAATCCTTCGTAAAGTAAATATTTGCTTATGGCAGAACACTTTGAATAGTTGCCAACCACAGCAAGAACCAGGTAAGAACATCCATAAGGCAGCAATTGGCACTGGGATGATCTTGGAGGAGATCAGTGAAGGGGGACAAGATGGTGAATGAACTTCTTGGACTGCCAAAGCAATTGCAGGGGTAAAACTTCTTCAACAGCTGAGATCCTGTTGGACTTGGGCAAAGGACAGAGCTAGTAAAAAGTAAGGAGAGCCAATTTTAAAGGCACTTTACAAGCACATTTTCCGTGTCAGCTACAGCACATATGAAGCTTCTTACATCTGCTCTTCACCCCAGAGTGCATTTGCCTGAAGGCGTTAACTCAGCTCTGTATCTTCTCCTCTGTGCTTATCCACCACATGGCAAGAGTCCCCATACACGTGTGCAGGAAACCACTTACACTCAGCCCAACTGCATGTGCTGAGAGCTGGGCACTATGAAATGTTGGTATCTTTGGCAAAAATAATTAAGATGGGAGGCTTACTTTCCAGGAGAATAAATCTGCTGGAAAGCACTAGCTCCAGCTCCAAGTTAGAACTTGAATTTTCTCTATTTGGGCACCAGCCTTCGCCAACATCAGTCCCACCTACCTTATAGCCCGGCCTCACCTGGAGAGAGTGCAATTTGTAATCTCAGCATTATACAACGTTTGCAATCTCACAGTCCATGGGGTCAGCTGAGCTCTCACTTAGCTGAGAGCCACAGCCCATAAGGTCAACAAGACCCACGTCCTCAGAGGGCTTCTCATAACAATAGGCCAGTGAGAATCACAGAATGTGCTAGGTTGAAGGGACCTTTAAAGCTCATCCAGTCCAACCCCTGCAGTGAGCAGGGACATTGGTACCAGATGCTCAGAGCCCCATCAAGCCTGACCTTGAATATCTCCAGGGTTGGGGCCTCCACCACCTCTCTGGGCAACCTGTTCGGTGATCTATAATCCTCATATTGCAGAATGAACTATAACAATGCTTACTGGTGAAGAGGTTGCTCAGACTGACAAAAAGTTTACATTTCTAGACATATAAAAAAAGATAGGAACACATCTACAAATAGGTAGAAAATATTTGTCTTCCTGTACATGGCACAGTCTTCACAGTGGATACAAAAGAAACCTGATGGAAGATCTTGCAACTGTTTCTCATCCAAATTCTCCAAGGTGCCGAGAACCACCACAACATGCTTGTACAACGTCTTGGTAAAGAAACAACACTTTATTTTGTAAAAGTCAGAGAAAGTATTTTAAAAAACAAGCAGGCGAGGAGCTGTAAGGAAGGTAAAACACTATCTCCAAATAGCAAACAAAACCCAATCCCTCCCCAGCTCCGATGTAACACTCCCACAGCAAGACCAGACTGCAACCTGCGCTTGGCAGAGGACATATGGAGTTCAGAGCACAAACCAGGCACTGTCTCGCTGCTGGTGAGCACTGTCCTTGCTGGGGTGGTTCACCCCAATATCCCTGAGCACCACGGGAGCCTGCAGAGTTCAGATCTCCCCTGGAGGCAATAAACACGCTGCCACTGCACATCCTGATGATGACGACCCCTAACCACCACGGAGGAGACATAAACCATCGAGAGGAACTGTCCATCACCACCAAACAAGCACGTTTGCACACTATTGTCCACATTCAAGTGAAGAACAGGAGCCGGACTGGAGCTCCCTGGAGGACCTCACACACTAGGACTGAAATCCCTGTCCAGAACAGCCCTCTCGAGCAGCTACTGAAGTTTTCCTATCACCGTATTTGTTCGCCCCAGAACTCGCAACACATTCGGTTTGTCAGACAGAAAAGCCAAACCCCAAACAATTTTTAAGATTTGTAGTGGAGGGAGAGTGGAAAGAGGGAAGAAAACCAGGATGCGTGAGTACAGTCCAACAGTATCTTCCAGAGGATCCCGTGCAAAGTTCAAGACCAGAGCAGCCGGTATCTGAATGCAGAGAGAAGTGGGACCTCTTCTGTTCACTCAGCCGCTCCAGCAGCGCTTTTCCCTGGGCTCCAGCTCCCTCTGTGGGACTCCAGGATGATCCCGCATCTGCTCAGAACGAAGCACAGTTAAAATCCAGGACTGCCCCAAGTTTGCCCTGAGCCAGAACAACACCTCAGGCTGCAGCGTCATCCCCTTGCAGCAGCTGAAAACAGGCACTATAGACCCACCCCCAAAGTACAGCCAGGTACCCCAACCCTAACCACCTCCAAAAACATCTGAGTTAAAGTTATCCGGTCTGTGCCTGACAGGAAAGGGTTCAGAGTCACACCAGAGACTCAGGGGGATCTGGCAGGAGCAGCCAAGCATTTCTCCACACCACCTCTCCTATGATATTTAAATATATCTATTTAAATAGATATATATTTATATCTATTTAAACTGCACTCAGCTTCAGTGTTAGGAACTACAGACACTTCTAAGAGGTTCTCTGTTGGCTGTTTTTCTGTCTCTGTCCTACGTGAAGACGATCAGAGACTTTCCACTGATATCAGCACAGGCGCTACTGCCAACAGCTGCCCTTTACACACCAGCATCCTGAACCCCCGGGAGCTGGAAACGTAACGCTGTCGAGCCGCAAATTCCTCCTAAGGCATTTCTCAGAGCTCCATTAAGGAAAAAGGCAAACTGTGAACAAGGACTCTGTTGTGATTACGGTGTTTTCTTGAGAGGGTGATTGGTATTTTGTGTTTGTGGTGTTGGCTTAGGGGAAAACAAAACACAAGTTGGTGATCATTTTACTTCCTCTCCTCAGGGCTGGCTTCAAAAAGCCTGAACACAGCACAATTCTAAGATTCATAAAATTTAAGATATACTATGCTGCCTTTCTGCAAGAATTTTTTTTTAACATAGCTCCTCTTCCCAAGCCACGTGGGATTAACATGAGGTTGAGCTACCAAAGTTGCTACTTAGCTTTCAGAAGTTTCTAAAAGCCTTTTGAAAGGAGACAAAAACCTCTTGAAGTCATCTGTGCCAGAGATAAGATGCTTGCATGTCCCCTTCAAAGACTCCAGGGATGCTCAAGAGCTGAGCCCTTCCGCAGCCCCATGAAATGGGCTAATGAGATCTTAAGGCCTCCACCGTCCCATGTTTACACAGCCTTTGTGCAAGCAGGCTTAAATATATGAATACAACAAAGTTAATGGCAAGTCTTCAACTCAGGAAATAGCAGGACTTGCTTCTGCCTACAGTCCCATGAGACCACTGTATCATTTAACTGCTCTGCATGCTGTTAAAGTGACTAAAATTAAACGAGGAAGAGCAGCTTTTGAACA
The DNA here is from genome assembly GCF_000695765.1 of Mesitornis unicolor. Lineage (NCBI taxonomy): Eukaryota > Metazoa > Chordata > Aves > Mesitornithiformes > Mesitornithidae > Mesitornis > Mesitornis unicolor. The sequence continues at coordinate 36,036 of NW_010199562.1, forward strand.
GTTGGGTGCCTGCAGCAGTGGGAGCCTGACAGCTGCCCTCTCCCCAGGCAATTTGTGAGGCTCCGGCTCTTTTTGCAAAAACTCATTATACAAATTAAAAAGAATTGTTAAGTGATTTTTTTTTTTAAATCCTTTTTTTGGGGGTAGGACAAGAAGCAGATGTACGTGGCATTGCGTGACTGTATGAAGAATATTTGGGGCACTAAATACATCTGAACTGTGCAGTACTGAAGAAATGTACGTGTGTGTGGTATTTTACATCAGAAGGAGCCACTAATTCCTCTTCTGCAGTTTTCACTGGTGTCTTGTGCTTGTGGGCCAGACAGCACTACAGCCCGTTTCCTCATTTTACAGGCCTGAATAAAAGACACTACGCCAGCAGATGGAAGAGGGGAGCGGATCACTTCTACAAATGGTTTCACCCCAAAGCAGCATGATGGGGACCTGCTCTGGAGTCAGGGAACCTCCACAGCGACAGCAGAAACCCACCCCTGTCAACTGCTCACCCAGAGCTGCTCCCACCCCTCACATCACGAAGCAGCGCAGAGGCAGGAGGAAAAACTCACACTCGATCTTTACCAAGAAAGGAGGAATCAACGGTGAGCCGTGGACAGCCCAGGCTCAGGTGCTGGACAGCAGGGGCTTCGTCCGCTCGGGCTCTGGCACATCCTTGTCCTTGTAGGGCTCTGGGCGCTGCCAGTAGCTGCTCGACCTTTGCGAAGGCCAATCTGACTCCTCGTGGTGGCAACAGCAAACGGAGGAAAACAGCCGCGTCCGGACCACCCGCGTGCAGAGGACAAACATGATGCAGTTGGCACCTCCTTGGAACGTGTTGCCAATTCCCTGTGAGGGCGAGAGAGGAATTAACGACTTCCACCCAAACGAGATCAATCAACTCAGAAAAGCCAACCTCGCACCCAAAAAAGCGCAGCAGATGGCTGTTGGGGGTTGCCGTTTCTACAGCCTGGTCCAGGGGAGGCGCAGGCTGAGCCCTGCTGAAGGACAGGACCCCAACGTTCCTGGTCTGAGTCTGCTTCTCCTACAAGCAGCCAGCATTGCCCAACTCCTGCTGCAGTTATTTTCTGTAGCCACTAGATGCTGCTGAAACAGCTATTGCTGAGCATCCCAGACAGCACTTGCCAGTAGACAGCAAGTTTATTTACCAGTATGCGCTATATCCTTCCACAAAAAAAGTGATATTAAGAGCATCAAAGCCTTATCTCCCTCCCAGATCCTCCTCCTAATGCATTTCCTGGCAAATACTTACATGCAGGACAACCAGGACTGAATTTTGCACTGCAGGGGAGTTACAGAGGGTCAGAATGAATCGCACAGTGCTCCAGATGCGGAGGATGATAAAGATGACAGGGATGAGAATCAACTTCTTATCTGCTATGGAAGTCCGGGGCTGAAATGCAGGTGCTCTTGAGAGAATGGGGCGATACTCTGAGAGAGCGGCATGCTTCCGTGCAGGGGGGAGGGAGACAAAAACGTGAACAAAAAGCTACGCACATTGGACATTTAGCTCTAGGGATGCTTTCCAAAGCAAACTTAGTTTCTGCATCTTGCAGGAAGTTAACAAGGACACAGTTATGAGCATCACTCTTCAGCCACATTCTGCCTTTGCTAATGCAAACAAAAAAAGGAGTGGCAAATCAAGGATATCTGGCCCTTGGAGTCCCATTAACGCTTTATATTAACAAATATCACTACGTTTTTATGCCCATGTGAACCAGTCCTTCAGTACATTTGTATAGAACCTGCTGCCTGGTTTCTGACCATACACTGTCAGCAATCGGCGTCTATGGATTTGGATAAGCAAAACCTCTCTATGCCAGCACATATAGAAAAAAAATCAAGAGATCTGTGCCCTGGATCAGGCTGGCTGGAGACTTTCTTATGGTGGGAGCTACTGAGTGCACTCATTCTTGGATGGGGAAGAGCAGGTCACCATAGCGCACAGGGCAGCTGCTGGGACACCTGATGCTGAGTATCAGGATGTTAATGTGGCTGAAGAGATTAAATCTCAGGATAGCTGACCTGCAGGAAACTATTCCTTCTACCATCAGGGTAACAGAGCATACACAACCCGGATGCATATGTTCTCCTTTGCTCCAGTACACCCAGTCCTGATGCCCTCCTTCCTCCAGAGCAGACCTGTACGACAACACTGCACGGTGGTCAAATCCCGCTGGGGGCTTTCAGCGCAGCTTCCCATCCACTCCCATGGGGTCTTCTCCATTTGGAAAGCCCCTCATACACTCCCTGCATGTCCCCCCTCACCAACATCTACTTTCATACCTTCTCCTGCCTCTCTGACTGCAGGGGCCACCTCAGCCATTACTGCTACAGCCCAAACCCAGCCCTGGCTGCAGATTGCTCTTCCTTGAATGTGGAAGACCTCCCACCAGTAAATGAGCTCAGTAAGTGGCTACCAGGCTTGGTGAAACCCCTAGAGATGGAAAGAGAGATCCTCCAATCCAGATGGCCCCGTGCGCTGCTGTTCCAGCCCTCAGATCCCAGTGACAACCGCCTCCCCTCAGCACCGCTCCTGTGAGAGGGCTGGGAGAGCAGCGTGCCCAAGAATCCCTGGCAGAGCAGCAGGGTGAGAGCCTGGCCAGGTTGGGGTCAGGTTTCCAGACAGTCACACTGCTATCTTGGACAGCGGCTGGAACACAGAGTCCTGATTTATGTCAGGTGATGGTGACAGGCACCAGCAAACCCTCCCCAACTCCCCTTTCCCAGGACCCTTAGCACTGCTTAAGGCTACGTTGTTCTTCCAACTCTCCTGTGGGATTCTGGCCTCACCACATTTGTGGTTATCCCCGTGCTACTGCCATAGCTTCACCACAGCAAGCAGTGGCAGCGTTTTCCAGGACATCTGTCCAGGTTTCTACCCCCAATGCAACTTGGAGAAAAAAAAATAATCAAATCTCTAGAGGTAGTTCCTTCTGCCACTCTCAATCTAGATTTCTCTATTATACAAAAGATATCCAAGATGCCTGGATTTCCTGTGTTCACAAAAAAAGCAGTACATAAATCTCCGAGTTCTGAAACTCTCCTAGGACAGGGTGTCTCCCTGTATCGTGTATGCATACGGTGCTTAATGCTATAGTGCCAAGACTCCCAAATGGGGCTTTATGCTGCTGATACAAACCAGGTATCCATAAACCCAAACTATCATTACAGATCCTTAAAGGACTGAGGTTAGTTAAGTCCAGACATCAGTCTCAGGCTTGGTCTAAGTGGAACTGTGGAAGACTGATAAAAGCTGAATTTTGACCTGCACATCCTGTTTCAATTCTTACTGTAGGATTTACGCTTCACTCATGTACAACTCCTTAAGTTTCCAAAAGGCTTTTACATCTTCTGGTGCTAAGTCACTGTGTAATGAGGCTGCTCAATCAGCTGCACTGCTTGTTGCGGTGCTGGATTCATTTCTGCAGTTTACAAAGCAATTCCTGCCTGTGTAGCTGCTAAATATGCACCAAAAGCTTCCGAGCATGGGAGCATCCAATCACACAGCCAGTCTGCAACCCAAGCTGAAAGCAGCAAAATACTCACCGCTCTATTGATGTGCTTCTTGATGAGAATGTAGAGCACTGGCAAAGTCACATAGGCCAGCATCTCCCAAACTTTCCCCGTTAACAACATCCACAAGACCCGATCCTCCGCATCCAAGTTGACCCAACACCAGCCCACAGAGACATTGGAGGCGTCGTAGCCAATCTTCTTCAGAGCAACAGCAGCCACCGTGATGGCAAGGGGGACTCCCCAGCTGAGGAAAGAACATGAAGAGCAAGGTTAAACCTAGGACATACCCAGGTTAGTCCTTCCGCGCCCCAGGGAAAATGGGTGACAGACCAAGGGATGACATCAGACAGGATCCCAATATCTATCCCGGAACAGCACGAAGGCAAGTGACTGACAAACAGATATTTGGCTGCATATGGACGTGGACTGCAAATCCACTTCTTGGGGACCCACTCCAGGAACCTGGATCCCGAGCCCTAAAGGACAGATTCATAATGATGTGCTGTGCTCTGAACTGGAGTCTGGTCTGCACAGCAAGCAGTCAGGGTCCAGCAAGGACCCAAGTGATATTTGGCACATAAAGGACCAGCACACGAAGAAATCTGCAATTTTATTACATCAGTGGGGTTTGTTTGTTTGTTTGTTTTAAAATGGAGGTGTACCAAACGTTTTGGGAGCGAAAAGATAATTTCTGAAGGACAAAGGACAAGTTTCTTCCCAAGGAAAAGCACTGGTACAGCAAAACGCTAAGAAAGCAAAGAGGAGCCATATTCACGTACTTTGGAGCTGTGTTTTGACTTTGGCTTCCCTCTCGACAGCAGAAGCAAATACAGGGAAGCATTTAGAAGAAAAATAACTGGTGACACACATGAGTTAAGTCACTCGGCAGCTTGGGCTGCCCACAAGAAAAACGTAACCAAGAACTGAGGAATTCCATGAGCCCAAATATAAAAATAAACAGCCCCTGTTAATACCCAGGACTTCCCAGGCCTGCCCTAGCCTGTGATGTACAACCCACAAACAGCTCCACAGCTGAAATGCTGCCCAGCATTCAACCCAATGCATCACCACACTCATCCTCAGAGAAAGCTCCAGTGGATCCTTCAGAGGGACAAGGGACACGTCCTCAATAAGTGACACAAATGCTCCAGAGTGCTCAGACTGAGCTCTCAGCATAACCCTCCTGGTCTCTCCAGATGCAAAGCAAAAGCCATGACTGCGTTGCTCTCATTGCCCTCCTGGTTCACACTTGCCTTCCTCTGACAGCCTGGAGCAGCTGCAGAGAACATGGAAAGGATCTTCCTCCTAAAACCAGTTTCACAGACTACACAGGCAACCAGCAGTTGTCTAGAGCAGATTATCTGAAATTCCACAGCCCAACTGAAAAACCAGAGATAATCCCATGACATCTCAAAAAAGACCCCATTTCCTACTCTGGGTTCATCTACTCACAACACAACCAAATGTAAATATAATGCTGTAAAAAACAGAGAGCCAATCTTTAGGCAGGTTTAGGACATTTTGTTTCAATGCTCAGTTCAGAACAGCCAGTGCTAATCCAAGGCGGTGTTGTTATTTAAGGACAGCTCTGCTGCAGGAAGCCCTCCCCGTGCTATTATCAGAGCCGGCTTTCTAAAAACATTTCAGACATCGTCACCACCATGAAAATCTGTACACAACTCAAGACTCATTTTGGTAAAAATGGGGACTTGCCTGGAAATAAAGATTACAGATTTAGAGATTTAAATTCAGTACACTGGGAAGAACTGACCACTGGTGTAAAGAATTCAAGGGAGCTGGCACTTCCTTAAAGAAACCATATTAAGGCACACATGCACACATTAGTCCAGTACCAAAAAAAAAGGAAGGATATTTTAAAAATTATTTGGCTGAATAATAATCTCCACAGTAACCTGAAACTGAGAGAGAATTACATGAGAAGATAACGCTGTGTCAAATTACTAGGCATGGATATAAAAGAACAGCCTAAGTCTGCACAGACACTATAGGAAATAACAGAACACCAGGCAAGGGACTTAAAAAATCTTCAAGTATCCAACTAGGAAAAGGAAGAACATGGAAGAAAACCATCACAAGATCATGCAGCTAATTTTCAATGAAATGGTGTACTGGGATCAGATGGCTATTGCAACTAACACCAAGAACAAAGGATTACAAACTTAACATGAATTAGAAAGAATCTAGAAAGTAAATCAGGCACTTCAGGGAACTTCAGCTGCATTTTGAAAACTGGAAAGGAGAACTGAGAGTAGTGATCTGATTATTCTTAAGAACCCTAAATGACAGATTCCGGTTTTACCTCCATCTAGAAGAATCAGAATATTATACACCCAAGGCACTATGTAAAGAGTGGAATAAAAGGATCGAAGATAACACAGAGAGGCAGAAGTTTTACTCTGAGCCCCAAAGCCAGGGCAGTTACGTAGGCTGGGCCTCTCAAAAGCACACTGGGATCTAAATACAATCAGTGTGGGACAGAAGGGAAAGGCGGCTACTCCCTGCATCTCTAGAAAGGCTGGCAATGACATCTCTAAGGCATATACAAAAGTGCTTATTTCCCTAATATAGCCCTGGGAACTGACTAACAGAAATACATACAACCTATCATACCTTTCCATATCAACACCAATCCCTCATTTATGGGAGGTAAGACAGAGATCCTTAAGCTATAGCGCTGTACAGCTCAAGATGTAGAGGTTTTTCTGTCCTTAGTGCGCCTGGCTCAGATTGCTTCATAGCACATTTTGATTTACACTGCGCAGCTGCTTGCCTTTTTTTTCCAGAGGCTCTTGCAAGCAGGGAAGATTTGCCGTCACCTGCCTGCACAGGTTGGACAAGGCTGTCCTACCAGCAAACCTGCAGGAGGTTCCTTCTGCGGACAGAAATTTTTACTCTGCAAGAGAGAAAAATCAGGCTTCTGGATGTAGTTTCAGGAAAGAGCTTCGAGCACACATCGTAAGCAGAGCTCCAGACCAAATCAGCTCCAATTAAATATTTTTTTTGGTAGCCTGGAAATTTACACCCTGGATGCCAGAACTTACACCTTACAACTAGATAAATATTTTCAAAGCTAAGTGTAAACTTGTTTTCAAAGCTCATCTGAGCTCAACACAGGTTTAAAACCAAATCAGAGCAGTGGAATACAGGGATGTGCTACCACATGATGCAATAAGGACCAAGCTTGTTTGACAGGTTTCATCCAGTGTGACATCCCCATTTCCCTAAGGAGAAAATTTCGGGTACCGACTTCCAACATACATTTAGTCAGCTCCACTCAGCTGAAGAACAGTCTCTGGCTAAACTCAACATTAGGAGAGTATTCATCTTTACAAACACACACCCCTTATGAGTAACTGCTTGTGAAGAATAGGGAACACACATGACAAAACTGCATCCTGCCTTGAATCCCCGCCAGAAGGGCGTCTCAGGATGACTCTGCACGATGGTCGCTGCATGACTGCAGTAGCAACCTACGAAACAAGGACAGGAAAAAAAATCCTAGGTTTTTGCCTAGACAACAATGCCAGAATCTCATCTTTAAATCCTTAAAACATTATCTTTCCTTTGCCACGTCTATTTTTGCCCTAGACAGATCTCCCTCATCTCCCTTCTGCAATTAATATACGGACTAGTATCTTTTTCTATTGGTTGCAGCAGTTCCTATCTAAAGGAATTAAAGGATTTTTAGGCCAAAGACACCACAGAGAGCCAGCAGGACTTTGAAGCACTGAAAAATGTGAAGGGAAGCCAGCTCCAAGCATGACAGCCAGAATTCGATTTTATGATTGAGTTCTCAGGTCATGATAAAAGTGCAGCGAAGGACAGAAGGAAGATGTGTCACAAGGGGGTGGGAAAGGACAGGCCCTCACTTGTTTTCTCTGGCTTATCACACAGATCATAAAGCAAGAAAAAGCTTTAAATGCTGGCTCTGCACAGAACCGGGGTCATTTACGAAGCAGAATCTGATAATAGGCTTTGATGAAACCCATCTATATCACCCTTCAAACAGAGCAAGTGGAGCTGACCAACACCAAGAACAGAAGATGGCATTTTATTTTTACTGCAAAGACCTAAAAATAAACCTAGCAAATGCACCCGGAGGAAGTTCAGCTTGAACACGCTCGTCCCCTCTGCCGCAGGGTTAGAGCGATCTTGCAGGATTTTTACAGTTCTCATAGAGTGCACAGATTACAGCCAACGTTATTTCACTGAATCCGCCTGCTTCTTTCTGCACTTCGCAGCCAATGAGGCTGAGAAGCATTAAACCAGATGGAGAAGTTAAAGTACAGACAAAGATCAGACAACAAGTGATTAGCAGACAGGAAAACTACAAATAGGCCAGATTTGCATCAGCTTTTTATGAGCTGCTGACTACATCAGGCTACAGCAAAGAAGCCAGACTCCTTTTTCCTGATCCGTAAGCACCATGCAGCTCTTCACCGGCACTCAATCCTCTCCGTAATTCTTACAGTGCAACTCTATTCACTTGAAATGAAATAACCTGGCAAACTCCACTGTCTCACTACACCTTATTTCAACTTCATCAACAACAGCCCAGTGTACCCAGGGGCATGTGCCGTCACCTCTGGCTTCCTCACAAGCAGATCACGCTGTCAAGCAATGATGACAACAGGTAGAGCAGGAATTTAAGTTCCTCCCTGATTCACACTCAGCCTTAATGTCTTTCTTTGACCCACCTTCACCTGGACTCAGTTCTAATTCAGTCATCTCCCAAATGATGCTGGTTGAAAACAAAAGGTGACACATATTTGACTAAGAAACCAAAGAAAATTCATAGGATCGTTATGGTTGGAAAAGACCTTTAAGATCACCAAGTCCAGCAGCTACCTAACTCTACCATGCCCACTTCTAAACCATGTCCCTGAACACCAGATCTAGACAGCTTTTAAATACAGCTAATTCAAGTACTTGCCCCAGTGGCTTTTTTTGTTTGTTTAAATCAGGTCATTCCTCTCCTAACTTATCGCAAGAGCTTGGCAGCACAGAGGACTGAAGGATCACTGTTTTGCTCAGCACAGAGGTAGCACATGATTCCACAAGCTCAAATTGCATAATGAAAGCTTTTACTGAACATGATGTGGAAAAGCAGCTCGCAGAAACCGAGACATAAAACCACACTGTGGTCCGGTTTGCTGTCAATCAAACATGTCAAAACAACCTTCGGTGCTTTTCTAGCAGGCTCCTCACTTGTAGACTACATTCTCCTACAAGTGCTGAGTTACAGCAACTTGCCCGGGGAAAGGGGAAGGATCTGCAGGCACCAGGAAGTCAGGGACCCATGGAAACAGATCCCAAACACATGAGCTCTGGCAGCAGCAGACCAGTATAGCAAATACAAGTTTCATGACATTTTTTCTAGGACATTGGAGCAGATTGTGAGGGAAAGCAGAGCCAGGATTTTCAGAGTCATCATCTCTTGCCAGAGGTTTTTCCTCTGTGACCTTAAGCAAACGAGCTTTAACTTTTCTGTGTCTCCATTTCTTCATGTGGCAGGAAAGGGGGGAAATAGGAAGAGCTGTTTAGCTAAAAGACAGGAAAATCTCTGTTTATAAACTTGAGAAGGACACGCTATCCTTAAGAAAAGAGCAGGCGACTGGAGCAACCATCCAAGTGTTTCACCACAGAGCGGTGATGGCTCCTGGACACGGGGTGGGTGCCTGCGGGGTCCACACCTCGCAATCTCCCAGGAGCAGCCCACAACACCCACCTCACGATGTGGAAGCAGCAGAGCAAGCCTGTGCCTGTGGGCGAGCCCCTCACGATGGTGATGTACAGGTACAGGGCGATGGCCATGGTCCAGAAGAAGGAGCTGGTGTTGGAGAAGGTGGACAGGGCACCCTGCAGCACGCAGTCCCATGAGGTCCGGTCGAAGTCCTGTAGCACCCCATAGAAGTACGAGAGGGCTGAGAAGAGATCTGCCAGGGACAGATAGAGCAGGAGCTGGCGGGGACGGGTCCGCAGCTCCGGCCACAGGGCATGGGTGCACACCAGGAGGCTGGAGCCCAGGAAGGAGAGCACGCAGGACACCAGCACGACGACCCGCTCCGAGGTGTACAGCTCTGTGGGGGGCAAAGGGTCGGACATGCC